>NC_079494.1:49075279-49212196 GCF_030052815.1 Hevea brasiliensis
TTCACAGGCTTTGGTGTCTACATAAGTATTGTAACTCTAAGTCTAAATGCACTCTGGCCAAAATTTCAGGTCATTCTGAGTTGTATAGACCAAGATATGGTCAATTCTGAAAATTTGGCCAGATTGCACCTTTAGTGCAAAATTTGGTCAATTTTAGGTCCATTTTAGTTCAGCGGTTTGGTACTCGAACTTGTGCAAGCTAATTGACTTGGTTCTGGTCATTTCTGGCCTTTGGTGTCTTCATAAGAATTGTAGCTCTATGTCTTATTGCACTCTGGGCAAAATTTGAGGTCATTCTGAGTTGTATAGGCCAAGATATGTTTAATTTACTAAAGCTGGACAGATTGCATCTTTAGTGAAAAATTTGGTCAATTTTAGGTAACTTTTAGTTCTGGCAGTTTTGGTACCGAACTTGTGCAAGCTATTTAACTTGGTTACGGTCATTTACGGACTTTGGTGTCTTCATAAGAATTGCGACTCTTTATCTTATTGAACTCAGGCATAATTTGAGTCATTAGAGTTGTATAGACCAAGATATGGTCAATTTACTAAAGCAATGATTGCACCTTTAGTGTAATATTTGGTTAATTTTAGGTCACCTTTAGTTTTAATGGTTTGGTACGAACTTGTGCAAGCTATTTGACTTGGTTCTAGTCATTTCTGGGCTTTGGTGTATTCAGAAGAACTGTAGCTCTTTGTCTTATTCACTCTGGGCTAAATTTCAGGTCATTCTGAGTTGTATAAACCAAGGTATGGTCAATTTAGTAAAGCTGCACAGATTGCACCTTTAGTGCAAAATTTCGTCAATCTTAGGTCACTTTTAGTTATGGCAGTGTTGGTCCCTAAACTTGTGCAAGCTATTTGACTCGGTTCTAGTCATTTCTGAACTTTGGTGTCTTCATCAGAGTTGTAGCTCTTTGCCTTATTGCACTCTGGGAAAAATTTCACGTCATTCTAGCTTGTATAGACCAAGATATGGTCAATTAACTAAAGCTGGACATGTTGCACCTTTAGTGCAAAATTTGATAAATTTAGGTCTCTTTTAGTTTTGGCTGTTTTGGTGCCCGAACTTATGCAAGCTATTTGACTTGGTTACGGTCATTTACAGGCTTTGGTGTCTTCATAAGGTTGTAGCTCTTTGTCTTCTTGCATTACAGGCAAAATTTTAGGTCATTCTAGGTTGTATAGACCAAGATATGGTCAATTAACAAAAGCTGGACATGTTGCACCTTTAGTGCAAAATTTGATCAATTTAGGTCGCTTTTAGCTCTGGTAGTTTTGGCACCAGAACTTGTGCAGGTTATTTGAGTTGGGTCTGGTCATTTCTGGGCTTTGGTATCTTCATAAGAATTTTAGCTCTTTGTCTAATTGCACTCTGGGCAAAATTTCAACTCATTCTGACTTATATAGACCAGGATATGTTCAATTTACTAAAGCTGGACAGATTGCAACTTTAGTGCAAAATTTGGTCAATTTTAGGTCACTTTTAGTTCTAGCGGTTTGGTACACGAAATTGTACAAGCTATTTGACTTGGATTACGATCATTTCTTGGATTTAGTGTCTTCATAAGTATTGTAACACTTTGTCTTATTGCATTCTGGGCAAAATTTCAGGCCATTTTGAGTTGTATAGACCAATATATGGTCAATTTACTAAAGCTGGACAGATTGCACCTTTAGTGCAAAATTTGGTCGATTTTAGGTCACTTTTAGTTCTGACAATTTTGGTACTCAAACTTCTGCAAGCTAATTGACTTGGTTCTGATCATTTCTGGCCTTTGGTGTCTTCATAAGAATTGTAGCTCTATGTCTTATTGCACTCTGGGAAAAATTTTAGGTCATTCTGAGTTGTATAGGCCAAGATATGTTTAATTTACTAAAGCTGGACATATTGCATCTTTAGTGCAAAATTTGGTCAATTTTAGGTCACTTTTAGTTCTGGCAGTTTTGGTACCCGAACTTGTGCAAGCTATTTGTCTTGGTTCTTGTCATTTTCGGCCTTTGGTGTCTTCATAAGAATTATAGCTCTTTGTCTTAGTGCACTAGGGGCAAAATTTGAGTCATTACGAGTTGTATAGACCAAGATATGGTCATTGGACTAAAGCTAGGCAGATTGGACCTTTAGTGCAAAATTTAGTCAATTTTAGGTCACTTTTAATTGAGCGGTTTGGTACCCGAACTTGTGCAAGCTATTTGACTAGGTTACGGTCATTTTTGGGCTTTGGTTTCTTCATAAGAATTGTAGCTCTTTTTCTTATTACACTATGGGCAAAATTTGAGTCATTACGAGGTTATAGACCAAGATATAGTCAATGTACTAAAAATTTGGACATATTAGACCTTTAGTGCAAAATTTGTTAATTTTAGGTCACTTTTAGTTACGCGGTTTGGTACCCGAAATTTTGCGAGCTATTTGACTTGGAGTCGGCCATTTGGGCTTTGGTGTCTTCATAAGAATTGTAGCTCTTTTGTCCTATTGCACTATAGGCAAAATTTCAACTCATTACGAGTTACATAGACCGAGGATATGGTCGATTTACTAAAGCTGGATTGCAACTTTAGTGCAAAATTTGGTCAATTTTAGGTCACTTTTAGTTCTAGCGGTTTTGGTACCGAAATTTTGCAAGCTATTTGACTTAGTTACGATAATTTAGGCTTTGGTGTCTTCATAAGTATTGTAACTCTATGTCTTATTGCACTCTGGCCAAAATTTGAGTCATTACGAGTTGTATAGACCAAGATATGGTCAATTTCTGAAAATTGGACAGATTGCACCTTTAGTGCAAAATTTGGTCAATTTAGGTCCATTTAGTTCGAGTTTTGGTACTCGAACTTGTGCAAGCTAATTGACTTAGTTCTGGTCATTTCGGCCTTTGGTGTCTTCATAAAATTGTAGCTCTATGTCTTATTGCACTCTAGGCAAAATTTGAGGTCATTCTGAGTTGTATAGGCCAAGATATGTTTAATTTACTAAAATTTGGACAGATTGCATCTTTAGTGCAAAATTTGGTCAATTTTAGGTCACTTTTAGTTACGGTTTGGTACCCGAACTTGTGCAAGCTATTTAACTTGGTTACGGTCATTTACGGACTTTGGTGTCTTCATAAAATTGCGACTCTTTATCTTATTGAACTCTGGGCATAATTTCAGGTCATTCTGAGTTGTATAGACCAAGATATAGTCAATTTACTAAAGCTTGATTGCACCTTTAGTGTAAAATTTGGTTAATTTTAGGTCACCTTTAGTTCGCGGTTTGGTACCGAACTTGTGCAAGCTATTTGACTTAGTTCTAGTCATTTAGGCTTTGGTGTATTCGGAAGAAGCTGTAGCTCTTTGTCTTATTCACTCTGGGCTAAATTTGAGTCATTACGAGTTGTATAAACCAAGGTATGGTCAATTTAGTAAAAGTGCCTGATTGCACCTTTAGTGCAAAATTTAAATCAATCTTAGGTCACTTTTAGTTATGGCAGTTTTGGTACCTAAACTTGTGCAAGCTATTTAACTCGGTTCTAGTCATTTCTTAACTTTGGTGTCTTCATCAGAGTTGTAGCTCTTTGCCTTATTGCACTCTAGGAAAAATTTCACGTCATTCTAGCTTGTATAGACCAAGATATGGTCAATTAACTAAAAATTGGACATGTTGCACCTTTAGTGCAAAATTTGATAAATTTAGGTCTCTTTTAGTTTTGGTTGTTTTGGTGCCGAACTTATGCAAGCTATTTGACTTAGTTACGGTCATTTTGGGCTTTGGTGTCTTCATAAGAGTTGTAGCTCTTTGTCTTCACGTGCAGGCAAAATTTTAGGTCATTCTAGGTTGTATAGACCAAGATATGGTCAATTAACAAAAAGCTGGACATGTTGCAACTTTATTGCAAAATTTTATCAATTTATGTAGCTTTTAGCTCTGGCAGTTTTGGCACCAGAACTTGTGCAGGTTATTTGAGTTGGGTCTGGTCATTTCTGGGATTTGGTGTCTTCATAAGAATTGTAACTCTTTGTCTAATTGCACTCTGGGCAAAATTTCAACTCATTCGACTTATATAGACCGGGATATGTTCAATTTACTAAAAATTTGAATGATTGCAACTTTAGTGCAAAATTTGGTCAATTTTAGGTCACTTTTAGTTCTAGCGGTTTGGTACACGAAATTGTACAAGCTATTTGACTTAGTTACGATCATTTAAGGATTTGGTGTCTTCATAAGAATTGTAACACTATGTCTTATTGCATTAGGCAAAATTTTTGGCCATTTTGAGTTAATATAGACCAATATATGGTCAATTTACTAAAGCTGACAGATTGCACCTTTAGTGCAAAATTTGAGTCGATTTTAGGTCACTTTTAGTTCAGCGGTTTTGGTACTCAAACTTACGCAAGCTAATTGACTTGGTTACGATCATTTCGGCCTTTGGTGTCTTCATAAGAATTGTAGCTCTATGTCTTATTGCACTCTGGGAAAAATTTTAGGTCATTCTGAGTTGTATAGGCCAAGATATGTTTAATTTACTAAAGCTGGACAGATTGCATCTTTAGTGCAAAATTTGGTCAATTTTAGGTCACTTTTAGTTCTGGCAGTTTTGGTACTTGAACTTGTGCAAGCTATTTAACTTGGTTACGGTCATTTCTGGGCTTTGGTGTCTTCATAAGAATTGCAGCTCTTTGTCTTATTGAACTATGGGCAAAATTTCAACTCATTCTGACTTATATAGACTAGGATATGTTCAATTTACTAAAGCAGGACAGATTGCATCTTTAGTGCAAAATTTGGTCAATTTTAGGTCACTTTTAGTTCTAGCAGTTTTGGTACACGAAATTGTGCAAGCTATTTGACTTGGTTCTGATCATTTCTGGGCTTTGGTGTCTTCATAAGAATTGTAACTCTATGTCTTATTGCACTCTGGGCAAAATTTCAGGCCATTTTGAGTTGTATAGACCAATATATGGTCAATTTACTAAAGCTGGACAGATTGCACCTTTAGTGCAAAATTTGGTCGATTTTAGGTCACTTTTAGTTCTGACAGTTTTGGTACTCAAACTTGTGAAAGCTATCTGACTTGGTTTTGGTCATTTCTGGCCTTTGGTGTCTTCATAAGAATTGTAGCTCTTTCTTTTATTGCACTCTGGGCGAAATTTCACGTCGTTCTGAGTTGTATAGGCCAAGATATGGTTAATTTCCTAAAGCTGGACAGATTGCACCTTTAGTGCAAAATTTGGTCAATTTTAGGTCACTTTTAGTTAGCGGTTTGGTATCTGAAATTTTGCCGGCTATTTGACTTAGTCTTGGCCATTTTGGGCTTTGGTGTCTTCATAAGAATTGTAGCTCTTTATCTTATTGCACTCTAGGCGAAATTTCTGGTCATTCAGAGTTGTATAGACCAAGATATGGTCAATTTAGTAAAGCCGCACAGATTGCACCTTTAGTGCAAAATTTGGTCAATTTTAGGTCACTTTTAGTTTTGGCAGTTTTGGTATCCGAAATTTTGCCCACTATTTGACTTGGTACTGGCCATTTTTGGGCTTTGGTGTCTTCATAAGAATTGTAGCTCTCTGTCTGATTGCACTCTGGTCAAAATTTCAGTTCATTCTGAGTTATATAGACCAGGATATGGTCAATTAACTAAAGCTGGACAGATTGCAACTTTAGTGCAAAATTTGGTCAATTTTAGGTTACTTTTAGTTCTAGTAGTTTTGGTACTCGAATTTGTGCAATCTATTTGACTTGGTTACGGTCATTTCGGCCTTTGGTGTCTTCATAAGAATTGCAGCTCTATGTCTTAGTGCACTCTGGGCAAAATTTCAGGTCATTCTGAGTTGTATAGGCCAAGATATGGTCAATTTACTAAAGCTGGACAGATTGCACCTTTAGTGCAAAATTTGGTCAATTTTAGGTCATTTTTAGTTATGGCAGTTTTGGTATCCGAAATTTTGCAAGCTATTTGACTTGGTACTTGTCATTTTTGGGCTTTGATGTCTTCATAAGAACTGTAGCTCTTTGTCTTATTGCACTCTGGGCAAAATTTCAACTCATTCTGACTTGTATAGACCAATATATGGTCAATTTACTAAAGCTGGACATATTGCACCTTTAGTGCGAAATTTGGTCGATTTTAGGTCACTTTTAGTTTTGACAATTTTGGTACTCAAACTTTTGCAAGCTAATTGACTTGGTTCTGGTCATTTGGCCTTTGGTGTCTTCATAAATTGTAGCTCTATGTCTTATTGCACTCTGGGCAAAATTTTAGGTCATTCTGAGTTGTATAGGCCAAGATATGTTTAATTTACTAAAGCTGGACAGATTACATCTTTAGTGCAAAATTTGGTCAATTTTAGGTCACTTTTAGTTCTGGCAGTTTGGTACCCGAACTTGTGCAAGCTATTTAACTTGGTTACGGTCATTTACAGGCTTTGGTGTCTTCCTAAGAATTGACTCTTTGTCTTATTGAACTCTGGGCAAAATTTGAGTCATTACGAGTTGTATAGGCCAAGATATGGTCTATTTACTAAAGCTTGATTGCACCTTTAGTGTAAAATTTGGTTAATTTTAGGTCACTTTTAGTTCCGGCAGTTTTGGTACCCGAACTTGTGCAAGCTATTTGACTTGGTTCTAGTCATTTCTGGGCTTTGGTGTATTCAGAAGAAATGTAGCTCTTTGTCTTATTCAATCTGGGCTAAATTTGAGTCATTACAGTTGTATAAACCAAGGTATGGTCAATTTAGTAAAGGCATGCGGTGCACCTTTAGTGCAAAATTTTGTCAATTTTAGGTCACTTTTAGTTATGGCAGTTTTGGTACCTAAACTTGTGCAAGCTATTTGACTCGGTTCTAGTCATTTCTGGGCTTTGGTGTCTTCATCAGAGTTGTAGCTCTTTGTCTTATTGCACTCTGGGAAAAATTTCAGGTCATTCTAGCTTGTATAAACCAAGATATGGTCGATTAACTAAAGCTGGACATGTTGCACCTTTAGTGCAAGATTTGATAAATTTAGGTCTCTTTTAGTTTTGGTTTGTTTTGGTGCAGAACTTATGCAAGCTATTTGACTTGGTTCTGGTCATTTCTGAGCTTTGGTGCCTTCATAAGAGTTGTAGCTCTTTGTCTTACTGCACTCTGGGCAAAATTTTAGGTCATTCTAAGTTGTATAGACCAAGATATGGTCAATTAACAAAAGCTAGACATGTTGCACCTTTAGTGCAAAATTTGATCAATTTAGGTCGCTTTTAGCTCTGGCAGTTTTGGCACCCGAACTTGTGCAGGTTATTTGAGTTGGGTCTGGTCATTTCTGGGCTTTGGTGTCTTCATAAGAATTTTAGCTCTTTGTCTAATTGCACTCTGGGCAAAATTTCAACTCATTATGACTTATATAGACCAGGATATGTTCAATTTACTAAAGCTGGACAGATTGCAACTTTAGTGCAAAATTTGGTCAATTTTAGGTCACTTTTAGCTCTTGTAGTTTTGGTACACGAAATTATGCAAGCTATTTGACTTGGTTCTGATCATTTCTGGGCTTTGGTGTCTTCATAAGAATTGTAACTCTATGTCTTATTGCACTCTGGGCAAAATTTCAGGCCATTTTGAGTTGTATAGACCAATATATGGTCAATTTACTAAAGCTGGACAGATTGCACCTTTAGTGCAAAATTTGGTCGATTTTAGGTCACTTTTAGTTCTGACAGTTTTGGTACTCAAACTTGTGCAAGCTATCTGACTTGGTTTTGGTCATTTCTGGCCTTTGGTCTCTTTATAAGAATTGTATCTCTTTCTTTTATTGCTCTCTGGGTGAAATTTCATGTCATTCTGAGTTGTATAGGCCAAGATATGGTTAATTTGCTAAAGCTAGACAGATTGCACCTTTAGTGCAAAATTTGATCAATTTTAGGTCACTTTTAGTTAGCGGTTTGGTATCTGAAATTTTGCCAGCTATTTGACTTAGTGCTTGGCCATTTTGGGCTTTGGTGTCTTCACAAGAATTGTAGCTCTTTGTCTTATTGCACTCTGGAAATTTAGTCATTGAGTTGTATAGACCAAGATATGGTCAATTTACTAAAGCGCCTGATTGCATCTTTAGTGCAAAATTTGGTCAATTTTATGTCACTTTTAGTTAGCGGTTTGGTATCTGAAATTTTGCGGCTATTTGACTTAGTCTTGGCCATTTTGGGCTTTGGTGTCTTCATGAGAATTGTAGCTCCTTGTCTTATTGCACTCTGGGCAAAATTTGATTCATTACATGTCACACCTACCCCTCATGGGCATGACATGATCCGTAGTATACACGATGAATTACCAACTCCATCTCGATAACCCATTAAATATACTACAAGGGATTTTAAAAACTTTTCGTAATTCTTTTACTGTTGTTAGCACTATTTACATGTGTTAAAGACTTTTGTGAAATGAAGTGAAACAACTAACTCATTTGATTTATTTGGAATATCTGTAAAAATTTTGGCAAGGTGCCATTTATATTTTGGACAAAGCAGTTCTTGAAAACTTTGTAAAAAGCACTTCAATTATTTTCCAAATCTCAACTCCAACATTTTTCTCAATACAACACATTTCTCAACTCAATTCCATAGAAATTTTTCAAAGTCGAGATAAGGAAATATAATACAATTTTATAAGTCAAATAACTCATAATAAATTTACAACTTCAAGGTAAAATTTGAATTTACAAGCGCTCAAAACCAAAAACAAAATGTACATACGATGTCATACATTCTGATTACAAAATGCAAAATATTGGTATTCTCATTATACGGGTAATCCCTCCTTTGGATGTATTAGCGGCCTAGTCTGCGCCACTGTCATCTCTCTACTGCGGCGGCAATAAAAGCTATCATTTGAGACAATGTCTCGATGGTGCACAACATTAACCAAATACAATTTTAATTCACAATTCATAAATCATATCAATAGTGGATACTTAAAACTATAGTTAAATTCAAGACAATGAATGTCATAAGGAATTTAAACTCAAATTCACAAATTATCAAAATTCATAATAACACAATTTAGTCAAATAGTTTAAGAATACCGTATTGCCAATTCATGCACAATTTGATCAAATAACTGAATAATACCTTTTTGCAAATCAATAACACAATTCGATCAAATAACTGAATAATATCGTTTTGCAAATCAATAACACAATTCAATCAAATAACTGAATAATATCGTTTTGCAAATCAATAACACAATTGATCAAATAAATGAATAATATCGTTTTGCAAATCAATAACACCATTCGATCAAATAATTGAACAATACAATGTTGCCAATCAATAACACAATTTAGGTCATGACACAAATTTGTCCATATATGCCGTGTTGTACACCACGACAAGACATGCTCACCCCAATAATCGAAATCAATGAGGGAGGAAGCTAGCTATATAATGAGAACTCATCCACACTCACCTCAGACTGGTAAGTCAAGGAGGGAGGAACATAATCATACTCACCCCAGACTGATAAGTCAAAGAGGGAGGAATAATCACACTCACCCCATTAATGGAGGAGGAACATATTATCAGTGTCATGCCAATTGTGAGTCAAAACAATTCCAAACATTTTATTCAAATGATCCGTAAGAATCCAATAAATTTCCAAAGTTATAATTTCATTCACAAAATGGCAACACAATTCGTAATTCACTTCAATTTCCACAAAAACCATTTACAGTGCTTTTCAATCAATAAGTATCCATCAAATACCATTCAAATAATTTTTCATAGTTTCAAACCATTCACAATGTTTTTCAATCAATAAGTGTCCACCAAACACATTTCCACAATTTAAAACAATGATATGCAAATAGTCAATATTTATTTCCATTGAAAATAATTTAAAAAAGCTTGATTGTTGTGCACAAACCTCGATGTTGTCCCCACGATGCGGACTCGGTGTTTCCTTCCCTTTTCTGAGTCTTTGGTGGCGAGAAACACAATTTGAAGTGTTTGATTACTAATTTAAATTGTCTCTATCGATGGTGTTTGGGAAATAATGCCTGTCACTCAATTATTCTCTGAATCACCTAATATACCTCCCCTCGTTGCGTTTTAGGTAAATTAGGTTTTAGTGTCGTTAATATGTAACATTTTATAGGGTGTTAGGTTTGGAATGTTTTACCAAAGTAATTACCTTGCTTAGTGCATATTAAAGCAAATAGATTGATTCAGGGACACTGGTTTGACCTAACCGGACGATCTAGTTCCCTCGGTTTTCGGGTCTCGGTCGAAACTACAAACTTGTAGATTTAGGTCTTATGGACCGCGGTGCAAAATTTCAGGTCAATCCGAGTTAAGTAGGCCGAGTTATGGTCATTACACTCTTGCTGGTCACATGGTACCATTTTAGGTCAATTTTAGGTCAAATTGGTCAATTCTGGTTCAGCCAGATTTTGGACCCGAACTTTTGCAAGTTGTTTGACTTGCTTATGGTCATTTCTGGGCTTTGGTGTCTTCATAAGACTTGTAGGTATGGGTCTTAACTATTCTTGGTTAAAATTGCAGGTCAATTGGACCTGGTTTGAGTGAGTTATGGCCTAAACACTCACTGCTGCCCAATTGGTCATTTTTCAGGTCCTAATTGCACCTAATCCGAATTGGTCATTTTTAGGTCACCTTGCAAGCAGAATTTTGGTATGTTTTCTCAATGAAAGTTGGCACATTTTGTTCCTAGTTTCACATACAAATAGTCTCATACAAATTGAGGTTGCATATTTAAGGTTATAGGCTAAAATGTACACTGCCCTCACTATGCCTTTCACACCCCACTTCAAACACATATTTACCTTGCAAAGTTTACTTCCATACCCTACCAATCTGTTTTGGTACATTACCAAAAGCATTTTCTACTTTACATTAACATTATTTTGGGAAGATTACCATTACCCTCAACACACCAAGTATAATTCACATTTACAATTTCTAAGTACCATTACATACACACCTAACCATTACAAATCTTACATACACTTTTCAATATCAATCTACATACATATCATCAATCCTTCTAGGTCAATATTCTGCCAACACTTCCTTCAATACATACAATTACTCAAGTGTTCCCAAGCTGCATAAATCTTCTTCAACATCAAAGTGCCGTCAAGTTACCAATTCCCATCCAAGTGCATAAATCACCATATAAACATGAAATAATTCACTAGGTTACTAAATCACCATGATCAACATTATTTCTCATCAATTATATGCACAAATATCTCATCAAAAACGTGACTCATGGCTGTCCAAAATGAAAACAACAATAACTCTTCAAACTCAAAATTTTCCTTCACCAAACCAACACCCATAACATGCACACAAAACTTAACAAAGGAATTCTCAAAAAATGTAAACTTACCTTTGATTGTAACTTGCTAAACCTTCACCAAACTTCTCAAAATTGGTATCAATATCTTCCTTGTGATGTGTAGACAAAGTTTAATGAAGAAACCTAAGAGGTTGGAGTTGAAAATGGAGAGTTAAGAAAGCTTGCATGAAAAATGGCTATGGAGTTTCCTCTCACCTTCATTCACGGCAATGTTGAATTCATGTGGAGAAGATGGAGTTTCAGCTGCATATTAAGTGTACACATGTCCCACTATGTGCTTAATTAATTCCCTTAGTGGTCCACTAAAAAATTAAATCATATTTTAAGCTAAACTTTCACTTAATCCCACATTAAATCCTTGATTTTAGCTATTTATTTTAGGTACCACCAAATTAATTTTTCATTTCATTTTCTAAGTGTAATATTATTTATTTTTAATGGACATTTAGGTCAAAAGACAATTCGGGATGTCAAATGACCATAATGCCTGTTCGGGTTATGTTCCGATTTTTGGTACAGGGTTTTGTCTGTTTTTCGATTTCTCACTTTTCTTTGTACTATTTATTTAATTTTTCTTTGATATTTCTAATGATATTTATTCTTCGACAAGGGTCTATTTATGTCCCAAAAATGTTTTCCAAGGTTCCCCATGATCCGGGCGATCAGCGGTCCACGTAGTGACTTCCAGTCTGATCACCCATCGTTAGGTTTCACTCGTTTAACTTGATCACATTTCTTTGCAATCATTTTCCTTTGTTTTCTTGTACTTTCTTTTCTTTTATTTCATTATTTTATGTCTCCTCACTCTCATTGAAGTGTGGTTCTAGGCATCTAATTTGTCCAGGACAACAGTCCTTTGGGCGATGAGCACTCTAGAACTTAGGGTGTTACAATTCTCCCCCTTAAATAAATTTAGTCCTCGAAATTTTACCATTTATTCATCTTTCTATAGTCATACGTTTATTTTCTGCTTTGTTTATGATCGTAAGACTTTTTACAATGTAATACAATGTTTACTTTGTTTGGATAACACCAATCTCCTCTTACTATTATGTTGTCTAATATTTGACTCACGTTCCTTCTTGAATGACCCTTGAGGTCATATTAGAATCATTCATCGGGCATTGGTCCTCGACCATTCTAGTCCATAGTCTTCCTCACATTGAATATTTCTTTGTTACATATGAATCAAGCTGTTCAAGTCTCTACTTCCATAACTCTTTTTATCATCAATGTTCTATAACTTACTTCCTTTTATCTTTGAACTATAACCTTTCGATATTTTAACTTTTGAGTTTTAGATCCTAAGTAGGATTTTCAAACTTATTTCTAACAATTAAATTACGTCACGGCATAACTATGCCAAAGCAGATCCGTTGGCAACTATTCTCATCTAGGTGTACTATCGGTTAGTCGTGGCTCTACACAATAATCTCAAGTTAGTCTTTTGTCTGCGACTACGGTATAAACATCAAGAACATTGCATAGTTACTACGATACATCCCAATAGATCAAACTTTGTTATCTTTTATTCTTTTTGAATTCACGATATTGAATCTTATTACGATTACAATATCCATTAGTAATTTCTAACGATAACCTCCTTGCCCTCATCTAGAGCAATTCCATTCTGCATCTTACTTTTCGTCCTCTTGCCTTACATTAAGTAGGCTCACTAATTAGCTTTATAATTTATGGTGTGTTAGAAAATACTTTTAGATAAACTCTTTCAAAACTAATTTCACTTATTATCACAATCCTTATCTTAAGGGCTAATCACTAATGCGTCAAAATTTATTCCTCTGTAAACGAATAACAACAGAACATATAGTTCTAACACTAATGTAAAAATATGAAAATTCAAGGTCAAACAATACATATATATATCTCGGTTGCTAATTGAGAAAGTACGGCAATGATGTCAAAGTCTCGATCTCTTTTACATGGTATAGCGTATACTCTCGTTGAAGCATCACCTGTTTTGGTGATTCACGATGATCGACTTCTAGGTGTACTACCCTACCTCTACCTTTGCCTCTACTAGCGATGGTGAACTCTTTGGGGTAGAAACTTGGGTTGATAACTTTGGTGTAGTAAATGATCCAGAACGACCTGGATTTACACAATCCTTAGCAAAATGACCAGTCTCTCCACAATTAAAGCATGCTCCTATGGCTCTATAACATACCCCACTAAGTGGTTTACCACAAGTTTCACAAAGTCGATCTGACAGCGCATTTACGGGTTTTACATTGAGTTGGCTGATCGGATCGAGGTGGTTTCTGTCCAAAAGATCTATCTCTACCGGACTTCTTACTATCTCTGTCGTATCCCCCAAAGTTTTTCCTCTTTCCAGTAGGACCACTAGAACTCTGTTCTGCTGACTTTCACTCTTTTTCTGCCTTCTCTGATTTCTTTTTCTCAAGAGCTGCTTCAGATTCAATTCTTTCTAATTCTAGTGCTTGAGAAATAAGTTCAGAGAAGTTATTATGTTTGAATCCGACCACTTGTAATCTGATACTAGGCTTCAAGCCGGTTTCAAACCTCTTACATCTCTCCCTGCTGGTAGAAAGTAGACTTACTGCATAATGGCTTAGGCGGGAGAATTCCCTTTCATACTCGACCAGCGATGCACTTTGTTTGGACTTAGGAATTCTTGCAGCTTCTGGTCTACATAAGCATCAGGGACATATTTTTGCCTGAATTCCCTGAGGAAGTCATTCCATGTTAGCACTGCAGGTTCTATCAGACTGTGGGGAATGGTTTTCCACCAGTCATAAGCATCCCCCTGTAGCAAAGATACTGAGTACTCAAATCTAAGCTCCTCTGTGCAATGCAGTTTCTTGAATACCCTATCCATCCTCTCTAACCATTGTTCTGCCTCTAGAGGATCTACTGTCCCCTTGAACTCTGTAGCCCCATACTTCATCAATTTGTCATATTGTCTAGCGGAAGGCGTGGTTGTACCACTGGTGTGCATATTGGGACTGGAGTAGGCACATTACCATCCATTTGTTGGAACATTGCGAGTCTGCTTGTGGCGGGCTGAAGCTGCGATGCTGCGGTGGTGCTCTTGAACCACGACATTATGTAGGCATGGGGCATCCCCTTGCACCTCTGCCTCTATAGATTGATCATTGAGCGATCACCCTCTTCCATAGTCATTGCGAGGATTTTAGATCTCTAAACCAATAACACAAGGAGATTTCCTCCGTTAGTGCATATTTATAATGTAATGTCTTGTATGTATCAAACAATGATATTGACGGTTATCTTTGTGAAGAAAGAATATTCAAATGACAGGTTAAAACATAATTTAAAAAACTTTGCTCTGATACCACTAAAACATGTAACAACATACACATCTGTAAGGCATGACATGATCACGTAGTATACCTGATGAATTACCAACTCCATCTCACGATAACCCATTAAATACACTACAAGGGATTTTAAAAACTTTTCTTACTTCTTTTCTGATGGTGAGCACTATTTCAGTGTTAAAGACTTTGGTGGTGAAGTGAAACAACTAACTCATTTGATTTATTTGGAATATCTGTAAAATTTTGGCAAGGTGCCATTTGTATTTTGGACAAAGCAGTTCTTGAAAAACTGTAAAAGCACTTCAATTATTTTCCAAATCTCAACTCCAACATTTTTCTCAATACAACACATTTCTCAACTCAATTCCATAGAAATTTTTCAAAGTCTAAGATAAGGAAATATAATACAATTTTTATAAGTCAAATAAATCAAAATAAATTTAAAAATTCAAGGTAAAATTTGAAATTACAACAGATCAAACACAAAATCAAAATGTACATCTGATGTCATACATTCTGACAAAATGCAAAATATTGGTATTCTCATTATACGGGTAATCCCTCCTTTGGATGTATTAGCGGCCTAGTCTGCATACTGTCTCTCTCTACTGCGGCGGCAATAAAAGCTATCATTTGAGACAATGTCTCGATGGTGCACAACATTAACCAAATACAATTTTAATTCACAATTCATAAATCATATCAATAGTGGATACTTAAAACCATAGTTAAATTCAAGACAATGAATGTCATAAGGAATTTAAACTCCAATTCACAAATTATCAAAATTCATAATAACACAATTTAGTCAAATAGTTTAAGAATACCGTATTGCCAATTCATGCACAATTTGATCAAATAACTGAATAATACCTTTTTGCAAATCAATAACACAATTCGATCAAATAACTGAATAATATCGTTTTGCAAATCAATAACACAATTCAATCAAATAACTGAATAATATCGTTTTGCAAATCAATAACACAATTGATCAAATAACTGAATAATATCGTTTTGCAAATCAATAACACCATTCGATCAAATAATTGAACAATACAATGTTGCCAATCAATAACACAATTTAGGTCATGACACAAATTTGTCCATATATGCCGTGTTGTACACCACGACAAGACATACTCACCCCAATAATCGAAATCAATGAGGGAGGAAGCTAGCTATATAATGAGAACTCATCCACACTCACCTCAGACTGGTAAGTCAAGGAGGGAGGAACATAATCATACTCACCCCAGACTGATAAGTCAAAGAGGGAGGAATAATCACACTCACCCCATTAATGGAGGAGGAACATATTATCAGTGTCATGCCAATTGTGAGTCAAAACAATTCCAAACATTTTATTCAAATGATCGTAAGAATCAATAAATTTCCAAAGTTATAATTTCATTCACAAAATGGCAACACAATTAAGTAATTCACTTCAATTTCCACAAAAACCATTTCTGATGCTTTTCAATCAATAAGTATCCATCAAATACCATTCAAATAATTTTTCACGATTTCAAACCATTCACAATGTTTTTCAATCAATAAGTGTCCACCAAACACATTTCCACAATTTAAAACAATGATATGCAAATAGTCAATATTTATTTCCATTGAAAATAATTTAAGAAAGCAGTTGTTGTGCACAAACCTCGATGGTGTCCCCACGATCTGGACTCGGTGTTTCCTTCCCTTTTCTGAGTCTTTGGTAGCGAAACACAATTTGAAGTGTTTGATTACTAATTTAAATGTCTCTATCGATGGTGTTTGGTAAATAATGCCTTTGAACTCAATTATTCACTTAATCACCTAATATACCGACCCTCGTTGCGTTGTAGGTAAATTAGGTTTTAGTGTCGTTAATATGTCACAATTGATAGGGTTTTAGGTTTTGTATGTTTTACCAAAGTCATTTCCTTGCGTAGTGCATTTTAATGCTAATTGCTGGAAACGGGGACACAGGATTGACCAAACCCGACGATCTAGTTCCCTCGGTTTTCGGGTGTCGGTCGAAACTACAAACTTGTAGATTTAGGTCTTATGGACCGCGATTGCAAAATTTCAGGTCAATCCGAGTTAAGTAGGCCGAGTTATGGTCATTACACTCTTGCTGGTCAAATGGTACCATTTTAGGTCAATTTTAGGTCAAATTGGTCAATTCTGGTTCAGCCAGTTTTGGACCCGAACTTTTGCAAGTTGTTTGACTTGCTTATGGTCATTTCTGGGCTTTGGTGTCTTCATAAGACTTGTAGGTATGGGTCTTAACTATTCTTGGTTAAAATTGCAGGTCAATTGGACCTGGTTTGAGTGAGTTATGGCCTAAACACTCACTGCTGCCCAATTGGTCATTTTCAGGTCCTAATTGCACCTAATCCGAATTGGTCATTTTTAGGTCACCTTGCAAGCAGAATTTTGGTATGTTTTCTCAATGAAAGTTGGCACATTTTGTTCCTAGTTTCACCTACAATTGGTCTCATACCAATTGAGGTTGCACATTTAAGGTTATAGGCTAAAATGTACACTGCCCTCACTATGCCTTTCACACCCCACTTCAAACACATATTTACCTTGCAAAGTTTACTTCCATACCCTACCAATCTGTTTTGGTACATTACCAAAAGCATTTTCTACTTTACATTAACATTATTTTGGGAAGATTACCATTACCCTCAACACACCAAGTATAATTCACATTTACAATTTCTAAGTACCATTACATACACACCTAACCATTACAAATCTTACATACACTTTTCAATATCAATCTACATACATATCATCAATCCTTCTAGGTCAATATTCTGCCAACACTTCCTTCAATACATACAATTACTCAAGTGTTCCCAAGCTGCATAAATCTTCTTCAACATCAAAGTGCCGTCAAGTTACCAATTCCCATCCAAGTGCATAAATCACCATATAAACATGAAATAATTCACTAGGTTACTAAATCACCATGATCAACATTATTTCTCATCAATTATATGCACAAATATCTCATCAAAAACGTGACTCATGGCTGTCCAAAATGAAAACAACAATAACTCTTCAAACTCAAAATTTTCCTTCACCAAACCAACACCCATAACATGCACACAAAACTTAACAAAGGAATTCTCAAAAAATGTAAACTTACCTTTGATTGTAACTTGCTAAACCTTCACCAAACTTCTCAAAATTGGTATCAATATCTTCCTTGTGATGTGTAGACAAAGTTTAATGAAGAAACCTAAGAGGTTGGAGTTGAAAATGGAGAGTTAAGAAAGCTTGCATGAAAAATGGCTATGGAGTTTCCTCTCACCTTCATTCACGGCAATGTTGAATTCATGTGGAGAAGATGGAGTTTCAGCTGCATATTAAGTGTACACATGTCCCACTATGTGCTTAATTAATTCCCTTAGTGGTCCACTAAAAAATTAAATCATATTTTAAGCTAAACTTTCACTTAATCCCACATTAAATCCTTGATTTTAGCTATTTATTTTAGGTACCACCAAATTAATTTTTCATTTCATTTTCTAAGTGTAATATTATTTATTTTTAATGGACATTTAGGTCAAAAGACAATTCGGGATGTCAAATGACCATAATGCCCCTGTTCGGGTTATGTTCAGATTTTTAGTATCTAGGGTTTTATCTGTTTTCGATTTCTCACTTTTCTTTGTACTATTTATTTAATTTTTCTTTGATATTTCTAATGATATTTATTCTTGACAAGGGTCTATTTATGTCCCAAAATGTTTTCCAAGGTTCCCATGATCCGGGGCGATCAGCGGTCCTGTAGTGACTTCCAGTCTGATCACCCATCGTTAGGTTTCCCGGCTCGTTTAACTTGATCACATTTCTTTGCAATCATTTTTCCTTTGTTTTTCTTGTACTTTCTTTTCTTTTATTTCATTATTTTATGTCTCCTCACTCTCATTGAAGTGTGGTTCTAGGCATCCTAGCTGTCCAGGACAACCTTTGGTCAGCTGGAGCGTGAAGCACTCTAGAACTTAGGGTGTTACAATTCTCCCCCTTAAATAAATTTCGTCCACGAAATTTTACCCAGTAATCATCTTACAATAGTCATACGTTTATTTTCTCCTTTCTATATGATCGTAAGACTTTTAACAATCTAATACAATGTTTACTTTGTTTGGATAACACCAATCTCCTCTTACTATTATGTTGTCTAATATTTGACTCACGTTCCTTCTTGAATGACCCTTGAGGTCATATTAGAATCATTCATCGGGCATTGGTCCTCGACCATTCTAGTCCATAGTCTTCCTCACATTGAATATTTCTTTGTTACATATGAATCAAGCTGTTCAAGTCTCTACTTCCATAACTCTTTTTATCTGTCAATGTTCTATAACTTACTTCCTTTTATCTTTGAACTATAACCTTTCGATATTTTAACTTTTGAGTTTTAGATCCTAAGTAGGATTTTCAAACTTATTTCTAACAATTAAATTACGTCACGGCATAACTATGCCAAAGCAGATCTTAGTTGGCAACTATTCTCATCTAGGTGTACTATCGGTTAGTGCGTAGCTCTACACAATAATCTCAAGTTAGTCTTTGTAATCTGCGACTACGATTATAAACATCAAGAACATTGCATAGTTACTACGATACATCCCAATAGATCAAACTTTGTTATCTTTTATTCTTTTTGAATTCAACGATATTGAATCTTATTACGATTACAATATCCATTAGTAATTTCTATGATAACCTCCTTGCCCTCATCTAGAGCAATTCCATTCTGCATCTTACTTTTCGTCCTCTTGCCTTACATTAAGTAGGCTCACTAATTAGCTTTATAATTTATGGTGTGTTAGAAAATACTTTTCGATAAACTCTTTCAAAACTAATTTCACTTATTATCACAATCCTTATCTTAAGGGCTAATCACTAATCGTCAAAATTTATTCCTCTGTAAGCGAATAACAACGGAACATATAGTTCTAACACTAATGTAAAAATATGAAAATTCGAGTCAAACAATACATATATATATCTCGGTTGCTAATTGAGAAAGTACCACAATGATGTCAAAAGTCTCGAGTCTCTTTTACGTAGGTATAGCGTATACTCGTTGAAGCATCACCACTGTTTTGGTGATTCACGATGATCGACTTCTAGGTGTACTACCCTACCTCTACCTTTGCCTCTACTAAGCGATGGTGAACTCTTTGGGGTAGAAACTTGGGTTGATCCCTTTGGTGTAGTAAATGATCGAGCGACACTGGATTTACACAATCCTTAGCAAAATGACCAGTCTCTCCACAATTAAAGCATGCTCCTATGGCTCTATAACATACCCCACTAAGTGGTTTACCACAAGTTTCACAAAGTCGATCGTGAGCGCATTTACGGGTTTACGTTGAGTTGGTGATCGGATCGAGGTGGTTTCTGTCCAAAAGATCTATCTCTGGGACTTCTTACTATCTCTGTCGTATCCCCAAAGTTTTCCTCTTTCGGTGGGACCACTAGAACTCTGTTCTGTGACTTTCACTCTTTTACGCCTTCTCGATTTCTTTTTCTCAAGAGTGCTTGATTCAATTCTTTCTAATTCTAGTGCTTGAGAAATAAGTTCGGAGAAGTTATTATGTTGAATCAGACCACTTGTAATCGATACTAGGCTTCAAGCCGGTTTCAAACCTCTTACATCTCTCTCCTTTTGGTAGAAAGTAGACTTCTTGCATAATGGCTTAGGCGGGAGAATTCCCTTTCATACTCGACCAGCGATGCCTTTGTTTGGACTTAGGAATTCTTGCGACCACGGTCTACATAAGCATCGGGGACATATTTTTGCTGAATTCCACAGGAAGTCATTCCATGTTAGCTGCGAGTTCTATCGGGTGTGGGGATGGTTTCCACCGATCATAAGCATCCCCACAGTAGCAAAGATCGAGTATTCAAATCTGAGCTCCTCTGTGCAATGCAGTTTCTTGAATACCCTATCCATCCTCTCTAACCACTGTTTAGCCTCTAGAGGATATATTGTCCCCTTGAACTCTGTAGCCCCATACTTCATCAATTTGTCATACTGCCTAGCGGAAGGCGTGGTTGTACCAGCGGTGTATGCATATTGGGACTTGAGTAGGCACATTACCATCCATTTGTTGGAACATTGCGGCCGTCTGTGGCCCAGGCGAAGCGATGCTGCGATGCTGGTGCTCTTGAACCACGACATTATGTAGGCATGGGGCATCCCTTGCACCTCGGCCTCAATAGATTGATCATTGAGCGATCACCCTCTTCCATAGTCAATGCGAGGATTTTAGATCTCTAAACCAATAACACAAGGAGATTTCCTCCGTTAGTGCATATTTATAATGTAATGTCTTGTATGTATCAAACAATGATATTGGCGGTTATCTTGTGAAGAAAGAATATTCAAATGACAGTGAAAGCAGAATTTAAAAAACTTTGCTCGATACCACTAAAACATGTCACACCTACCCCTCTGTAAGGCATGACATGATCCGTAGTATACGATGAATTACCAACTCCATCTACGATAACCCATTAAATACACTACAAGGGATTTTAAAACTTTTCTTACTTCTTTTACGATGGTGAGCACTATTTCTGGTGTTAAAGACTTTGGTGAGTGAAGTGAAACAACTAACTCATTTGATTTATTTGGAATATCTATAAAAATTTTGGCAGTGCCATTTGTATTTTGGACAAAGCAGTTCTTGAGAAAACTGTAAAAGCACTTCAATTATTTTCCAAATCTCAACTCCAACATTTTTCTCAATACAACACATTTCTCAACTCAATTCCATAGAAATTTTTCAAAGTCGAGATAAGGAAATATAATACAATTTTTAAACGTCAAATAACTCATAATAAATTTAAAACTTCAAGGTAAAATTTAAATTTACAAGCTCAAAACCAAAAACAAAATGTACATACGATGTCATACATTCTGATACAAAATGCAAAATATTGGTATTCTCATTATACCGGGTAATCCCTCCTTTGGATGTATTAGCGGCCTAGTCTGCCTACTGTCTCTCTCTACTGCGGCGGCAATAAAAGCTATCATTTGAGACAATGTCTCAATGGTGCACAACATTAACCAAATACAATTTTAATTCACAATTCATAAATCATATCAATAGTGGATACTTAAAACCATAGTTAAATTCAAGACAATGAATGTCATAAGGAATTTAAACTCCAATTCACAAATTATCAAAATTCATAATAACACAATTTAGTCAAATAGTTTAAGAATACCGTATTGCCAATTCATGCACAATTTGATCAAATAACTGAATAATACCTTTTTGCAAATCAATAACACAATTCGATCAAATAACTGAATAATATCGTTTTGCAAATCAATAACACAATTCAATCAAATAACTGAATAATATCGTTTTGCAAATCAATAACACAATTGATCAAATAACTGAATAATATCGTTTTGCAAATCAATAACACCATTCGATCAAATAATTGAACAATACAATGTTGCCAATCAATAACACAATTTAGGTCATGACACAAATTTGTCCATATATGCCGTGTTGTACACCACGACAAGACATGCTCACCCCAATAATCGAAATCAATGAGGGAGGAAGCTAGCTATATAATGAGAACTCATCCACACTCACCTCAGACTGGTAAGTCAAGGAGGGAGGAACATAATCATACTCACCCCAGACTGATAAGTCAAAGAGGGAGGAATAATCACACTCACCCCATTAATGGAGGAGGAGCATATTATCAGTGTCATGCCAATTGTGAGTCAAAACAATTCCAAACATTTTATTCAAATGATCCGTAAGAATCCAATAAATTTCCAAAGTTATAATTTCATTCACAAAATGGCAACACAATTCGTAATTCACTTCTATTTCCACAAACTCCATTTTTATTGCTTTTAATTCAATAAGTATCCATCAAATACCATTCAAATAATTTTTCACAGTTTCAAACCATTCACAATGTTTTTCAATCAATAAGTGTCCACCAAACACATTTCCACAATTTAAAACAATGATATGCAAATAGTCAATATTTATTTCCATTGAAAATAATTTAAAAGAAACAGTTGTTGTGCACAAACCTCGATGTTGTCCCCACGATGCGGACTCGGTGTTTCCTTCCCTTTTCTGAGTCTTTGGTAGCCAGAAACACAATTTGAAGTGTTTGATTACTAATTTAAACTGTCTATATCGATGGTGTTTGGTAAATAATGCTCTGAACTCAATTATTCACTTAATCACCTAATATACCGACCCTCGTTGCGTTTTAGGTAAATTAGGTTTTAGTGTCGTTAATATGTCACATTTGATAGGGTTTTAGGTTTGGTATGTTTTACCAAAGTCATTTCCTTGCTTAGTGCATTTTAATGCAAATTCTTTGGATTAGGGACACTGGTTTGACCTAACCGGACGATCTAGTTCCCTCGGTTTTCGGGTCTCGGTCGAAACTACAAACTTGTAGATTTAGGTCTTATGGACCGCGGTGCAAAATTTCAGGTCAATCCGAGTTAAGTAGGCCGAGTTATGGTCATTACACTCTTGCTGGTCAAATGGTACCATTTTAGGTCAATTTTAGGTCAAATTGGTCAATTCTGGTTCGGCCAGTTTTGGACCCGAACTTTTGCAAGTTGTTTGACTTGCTTATGGTCATTTCTGGGCTTTGGTGTCTTCATAAGACTTGTAGGTATGGGTCTTAACTATTCTTGGTTAAAATTTCAGGTCAATTGGACCTGGTTTGAGTGAGTTATGGCCTAAACACTCACTGCTGCCCAATTGGTCATTTTTCAGGTCCTAATTGCACCTAATCCGAATTGGTCATTTTTTTAGGTCACCTTGCAAGCAGAATTTTGGTATGTTTTCTCAATGAAAGTTGGCACATTTTGTTCCTAGTTTCACCTACAATTGGTCTCATACCAATTGAGGTTGCACATTTAAGGTTATAGGCTAAAATGTACACTGCCCTCACTATGCCTTTCACACCCCACTTCAAACACATATTTACCTTGCAAAGTTTACTTCCATACCCTACCAATCTGTTTTGGTACATTACCAAAAGCATTTTCTACTTTACATTAACATTATTTTGGGAAGATTACCATTACCCTCAACACACCAAGTATAATTCACATTTACAATTTCTAAGTACCATTACATACACACCTAACCATTACAAATCTTACATACACTTTTCAATATCAATCTACATACATATCATCAATCCTTCTAGGTCAATATTCTGCCAACACTTCCTTCAATACATACAATTACTCAAGTGTTCCCAAGCTGCATAAATCTTCTTCAACATCAAAGTGCCGTCAAGTTACCAATTCCCATCCAAGTGCATAAATCACCATATAAACATGAAATAATTCACTAGGTTACTAAATCACCATGATCAACATTATTTCTCATCAATTATATGCACAAATATCTCATCAAAAACGTGACTCATGGCTGTCCAAAATGAAAACAACAATAACTCTTCAAACTCAAAATTTTCCTTCACCAAACCAACACCCATAACATGCACACAAAACTTAACAAAGGAATTCTCAAAAAATGTAAACTTACCTTTGATTGTAACTTGCTAAACCTTCACCAAACTTCTCAAAATTGGTATCAATATCTTCCTTGTGATGTGTAGACAAAGTTTAATGAAGAAACCTAAGAGGTTGGAGTTGAAAATGGAGAGTTAAGAAAGCTTGCATGAAAAATGGCTATGGAGTTTCCTCTCACCTTCATTCACGGCAATGTTGAATTCATGTGGAGAAGATGGAGTTTCAGCTGCATATTAAGTGTACACATGTCCCACTATGTGCTTAATTAATTCCCTTAGTGGTCCACTAAAAAATTAAATCATATTTTAAGCTAAACTTTCACTTAATCCCACATTAAATCCTTGATTTTAGCTATTTATTTTAGGTACCACCAAATTAATTTTTCATTTCATTTTCTAAGTGTAATATTATTTATTTTTAATGGACATTTAGGTCAAAAGACAATTCGGGATGTCAAATGACCATAATGCCCCTGTTCGGGTTATGTTCCCGATTTTTCGATATTACCGGGTTTTGTCTGTTTTTCGATTTCTCACTTTTCTTTGTACAATTTATTTAATTTTTCTTTGATATTTCTAATGATATTTATTCTTCGACAAGGGTCTATTTATGTCCCAAAAATGTTTTCCAAGGTTCCTCGCGATCCGAGGGCGATCAACGGTCCACGTAGTGACTTCCAGTCTGATCACCCATCGTTAGGTTTCATTCGTTTAACTTGATCACATTTCTTTGCAATCATTTTTCCTTTGTTTTTCTTGTACTTTCTTTTCTTTTATTTCATTATTTTATGTCTCCTCACTCTCATTGAAGTGTGGTTCTAGGCATCCTAGCTGTCCGGACAACAGTCCTTTGGAGCAGCAGAACGCACTACCGAACTTAGGGGTGTTACAATTCTCCCCCCCTTAAATAAATTTCGTCCACGAAATTTTACCTAGTAATCATCTTACAATAGTCATACGTTTATTTTCTCCTTTCTATATGATCGTAAGACTTTTAACAATCTAATACAATGTTTACTTTGTTTGGATAACACCAATCTCCTCTTACTATTATGTTGTCTAATATTTGACTCACGTTCCTTCTTGAATGACCCTTGAGGTCATATTAGAATCATTCATCGAGCATTGGTCCTCGACCATTCTAGTCCATAGTCTTCCTCACATTCGAATATTTCTTTGTTACATATGAATCAACTGTTCAAGTCTCTACTTCCATAACTCTTTTTATCTGTCAATGTTCTATAACTTACTTCCTTTTATCTTGAACTATAACCTTTCGATATTTTAACTTTTGAGTTTTAGATCCTAAGTAGGATTTTCAAACTTATTTCTAACAATTAAATTACGTCACGGCATAACTATGCCAAAGCAGATCGTTGGCAACTATTCTCATCTAGGTGTACTATCGGTTAGTGCGTAGCTCTACACAATAATCTCAAGTTAGTCTTTGTAATCTGCGACTACGGTATAAACATCAAGAACATTGCATAGTTACTACGATACATCCCAATAGATCAAACTTTGTTATCTTTTATTCTTTTTGAATTCACTGATATTCGAATCTTATTCTGATTACAATATCCATTAGCAATTTCTAACAGTAACCTCCTTGCCCTCATCTAGAGCAATTCCATTACTGCATCTTACTTTTACGTCCTCTTGCCTTACATTAAGTAGGCTCACTAATTAGCTTTATAATTTATGGTGTGTTAGAAAATACTTTTTAGATAAACTCTTTCAAAACTAATTTCACTTATTATCACAATCCTTATCTTAAGGGCTAATCACTAATGCGTCAAAATTTATTCCTCTGTAAACGAATAACAACAGAACATATAGTTCTAACACTAATGTAAAAATATGAAAATTCCAGGTCAAACAATACATATATATATCTCAGTTGCTAATTGAGAAAGTACCAGCAATGATGTCAAAAGTCTCAGTCTCTTTTACGTGTATAGCGTATACTCTCGTTGAAGCATCACCACTGTTTTGGCTGATTCACGATGATCGACTTCTAGGTGTACTACCCCTACCTCTACCTTTGCCTCTACTAAGCGATGGTGAACTCTTTGGGGTAGAAACTTGGGTTGATCCCTTTGGTGTAGTAAATGATCGAGCGACTGGATTTACACAATCCTTAGCAAAATGACCAGTCTCTCCACAATTAAAGCATGCTCCTACGGCTCTATAACATACCCCACTATATGGTTTACCACAAGTTTCACAAAGTCGATCGTGACGCATTTACGGGTTTACGTTGAGTTGGTGATCGGATCGAGGTGGTTTACGTCCAAAGATCTATCTCTCTGGGACTTCTTACTATCTCTGTCATTATCCCCAAAGTTTTTCCTCTTTCCGGTGGGACCACTAGAACTACATTACTGTGACTTTCCCTCTTTTACGCCTTCTCGATTTCTTTTTCTCAAGAGTGCTTGATTCAATTCTTTCTAATTCTAGTGCTTGAGAAATAAGTTCGGAGAAGTTGTTATGTTGAATCAGACCACTTGTAATCGATACTAGGCTTCAAGCCGGTTTCAAACCTCTTACATCTCTCCTCTTTGGTAGAAAGTAGACTTCTTGCATAATGGCTTAGGCGGGAGAATTCCCTTTCATACTCGACCAGCGATCCCCTTTGTTTGGACTTAGGAATTCTTGCGACACGGTCTACATAAGCATCGGGGACATATTTTTGCTGAATTCCACTGAGGAAGTCATTCCATGTTAGCTGCAGTTCTATCGGTGTGGGGATGGTTTTCCACCGATCATAAGCATCCCCACAGCAAAGATCTGAGTACTCAAATCTAAGCTCCTCTGTGCAATGCGGTTTCTTGAATACCCTATCCATCCTCTCTAACCATTGTTACGCCTCTAGAGGATCTCTGTCCCCTTGAACTCTGTAGCCCCATACTTCATCAATTTGTCATATTGTCTAGCAGAAGGCGTGGTTGTACCAGCAGTGTATGTATTGGGACTTGAGTAGGCACATTACCATCCATTTGTTGGAACATTGCGGTAGTCTGCTTTGGCGAGCGAAGCTGCGATGCTGCGAGTGGTGCTCTTGAACCACGACATTATGTAGGCATGGGGCATCCCCTTGCACCTCGGCCTCAATAGATTGATCATTGAGCGATCACCCTCTTCCATAGTCAATGTGAGGATTTTAGATCTCCTAAACCAATAACACAAGGAGATTTCCTCCCGTTAGTGCATATTTATAATGTAATGTCTTGTATGTATCAAACAATGATATTGAGCGGTTGTCTTGTGAAGAAAGAATATTCAAATGGTGAAAGCAGAATTAAAAAACTTAGCTCTGATACCACTAAAACATGTCACACCCTACCCTCTGTAAGGCATGACATGATCCGTAGTATACGATGAATTACCAACTCCATCTCGATAACCCATTAAATACACTACAAGGGATTTTAAAAACTTTTCTTACTTCTTTTACGATGGTGAGCACTATTTACAGTGTTAAAGACTTTGGTGAATCAAGTGAAACAACTAACTCATTTGATTTATTTGGAATATCTGTAAAAATTTTGGCAAGGTGCCATTTGTATTTTGGACAAATCAGTTCTTGAAACCTGTAAAAAGCACTTCAATTATTTTCCAAATCTCAACTCCAACATTTTTCTCAATACAACACATTTCTCAACTCAATTCCATAGAAATTTTTCAAAGTCTGAGATAAGGAAATATAATACAATTTTTATAAGTCAAATAACTCATAATAAATTTACAACTTCAAGGTAAAATTTGAATTTACAACTGCTCAAAACCAAAAACAAAATGTACATACAGTGTCATACATTACAGTACAAAATGCAAAATATTGGTATTCTCATTATACCAGGTAATCCCTCACTGGATGTATTAGCAGCCTAGTCTGCTGCCCTGTCTGTCTCTCTACCTGCGACAGCAATAAAAAGCTATCGCTGAGACAATGTCTCAGTGGTGCACAACATTAACCAAATACAATTTTAATTCACAATTCATAAATCATATCAATAGTGGATACTTAAAACCATAGTTAAATTCAAGACAATGAATGTCATAAGGAATTTAAACTCCAATTCACAAATTATCAAAATTCATAATAACACAATTTAGTCAAATAGTTTAAGAATACCGTATTGCCAATTCATGCACAATTTGATCAAATAACTTAATAATACCTTTTTGCAAATCAATAACACAATTCGATCAAATAACTGAATAATATCGTTTTGCAAATCAATAACACAATTCAATCAAATAACTGAATAATATCGTTTTGCAAATCAATAACACAATTGATCAAATAACTGAATAATATCGTTTTGCAAATCAATAACACAATTGATCAAATAACTGAATAATATCGTTTTGCAAATCAATAACACCATTCGATCAAATAATTGAACAATACAATGTTGCCAATCAATAACACAATTTAGGTCATGACACAAATTTGTCCATATATGCCGTGTTGTACACCACGACAAGACATGCTCACCCCAATAATCGAAATCAATGAGGGAGGAAGCTAGCTATATAATGAGAACTCATCCACACTCACCTCAGACTGGTAAGTCAAGGAGGGAGGAACATAATCATACTCACCCCAGACTGATGATAAGTCAAAGAGGGAGGAATAATCACACTCACCCCATTAATGGAGGAGGAACATATTATCAGTGTCATGCCAATTGTGAGTCAAAACAATTCCAAACATTTTATTCAAATGATCCGTAAGAATCCAATAAATTTCCAAAGTTATAATTTCATTCACAAAATGGCAACACAATTCGTAATTCACTTCAATTTCCACAAAAACCATTTACAGTGCTTTTCAATCAATAAGTATCCATCAAATACCATTCAAATAATTTTGCACAGTTCCAAACCAGTCACAATGTTTTTCAATCAAGAAGTGTCCACCAAACACATTTCCACAATTTAAAACACTGATATGCAAATAGTCAATATTTATGTCCATTGAAAATAATTTAAGAAAGCTTGTTGTTGTGCACAAACCTCGATGTTGTCCCCACGATGCGGACTCGGTGTTTCCTTCCCTTTTCTGAGTCTTTGGTAGCGAAACACAATTTGAAGTGTTTGATACTAATTTAAATTGTCTCTATCGATGGTGTTTGGTAAATAATGCACTGAACTCAATTATTCACTTAATCACCTAATATACCGACCCTCGTTGCGTTTTAGGTAAATTAGGTTTTAGTGTCGTTAATATGTCACATTTGATAGGGTTTTAGGTTTGGTATGTTTTACCAAAGTCATTTCCTTGCTTAGTGCATTTTAATGCAAATTCTTTGGATTAGGGACACTGGTTTGACCTAACCGGACGATCTAGTTCCCTCGGTTTTCGGGTCTCGGTCGAAACTACAAACTTGTAGATTTAGGTCTTATGGACCGCGGTGCAAAATTTCAGGTCAATTCGAGTTAAGTAGGCCGAGTTATGGTCATTACACTCTTGCTGGTCAAATGGTACCATTTTAGGTCAATTTTAGGTCAAATTGGTCAATTCTGGTTCGGCCAGTTTTTGGACCCGAACTTGTGCAAGTTGTTTGACTTGCTTATGGTCATTTCTGGGCTTTGGTGTCTTCATAAGACTTGTAGGTATGGGTCTTAACTATTCTTGGTTAAAATTGCAGGTCAATTGGACCTGGTTTGAGTGAGTTATGGCCTAAACAATCACTGCTGCCCAATTGGTCATTTTTCAGGTCCTAATTGCACCTAATCCGAATTGGTCATTTTTTTAGGTCACCTTGCAAGCAGAATTTTGGTATGTTTTCTCAATGAAAGTTGGCACATTTTGTTCCTAGTTTCACCTACAATTGGTCTCATACCAATTGAGGTTACACATTTAAGGTTATAGGCTAAAATGTACACTGCCCTCACTATGCCTTTCACACCCCACTTCAAACACATATTTACCTTGCAAAGTTTACTTCCATACCCTACCAATCTGTTTTGGTACATTACCAAAAGCATTTTCTACTTTACATTAACATTATTTTGGGAAGATTACCATTACCCTCAACACACCAAGTATAATTCACATTTACAATTTCTAAGTACCATTACATACACACCTAACCATTACAAATCTTACATACACTTTTCAATATCAATCTACATACATATCATCAATCCTTCTAGGTCAATATTCTGCCAACACTTCCTTCAATACATACAATTACTCAAGTGTTCCCAAGCTGCCGCAAATCTTATGAAACATCAAAGTGCCGTCAAGTTACCAATTCCCATCCAAGTGCATAAATCACCATATAAACATGAAATAATTCACTAGGTTACTAAATCACCATGATCAACATTATTTCTCATCAATTATATGCACAAATATCTCATCAAAAACGTGACTCATGGCTGTCCAAAATGAAAACAACAATAACTCTTCAAACTCAAAATTTTCCTTCACCAAACCAACACCCATAACATGCACACAAAACTTAACAAAGGAATTCTCAAAAAATGTAAACTTACCTTTGATTGTAACTTGCTAAACCTTCACCAAACTTCTCAAAATTGGTATCAATATCTTCCTTGTGATGTGTAGACAAAGTTTAATGAAGAAACCTAAGAGGTTGGAGTTGAAATTGGAGAGTTAAGAAAGCTTGCATGAAAAATGGCTATGGAGTTTCCTCTCACCTTCATTCACGGCAATGTTGAATTCATGTGGAGAAGATGGAGTTTCAGCTGCATATTAAGTGTACACATGTCCCACTATGTGTTTAATTAATTCCCTTAGTGGTCCACTAAAAAATTAAATCATATTTTAAGCTAAACTTTCACTTAATCCCACATTAAATCCTTGATTTTAGCTATTTATTTTAGGTACCACCAAATTAATTTTTCATTTCATTTTCTAAGTGTAATATTATTTATTTTTAATGGACATTTAGGTCAAAAGACAATTCAGGATGTCAAATGACCATAATGCCTGTTAAGTTATGTTCCCGATTTTTCGGTATTACCGGGTTTTGTCTGTTTTTCGATTTCTCACTTTTCTTTGTACTATTTATTTAATTTTTCTTTGATATTTCTAATGATATTTATTCTTCGACAAGGGTCTATTTATGTCCCAAAAATGTTTTCCAAGGTTCCATGATCCGAGCCGATCAACGGTCCACGCAGTGACTTCCAGTCTGGTACCCATCGTTAGGTTTCACTCGTTTAACTTGATCACATTTCTTTGCAATCATTTTTCCTTTGTTTTTCTTGTACTTTCTTTTCTTTTATTTCATTATTTTATGTCTCCTCACTCTCATTGAAGTGTGGTTCTAGGCATCCTAATTTGTCCAGGACAACAGTCCTTTGGAGCGGCGAGCGCATTACCGAACTTAGGGGTGTTACATTCTGAGTTATATAGACCAGGATATGGTCAATTAACTAAAGCTGGACAGATTGCAACTTTAGTGCAAAATTTGGTCAATTTTAGGTCACTTTTAGTTCTAGGAGTTTTGGTACTCGAACTTGTGCAATCTATTTGACTTGGTTCTGGTCATTTCTGGCCTTTGGTGTCTTCATAAGAATTGCAGCTCTATGTCTTAGTGCACTCTGGGCAAAATTTCAGGTCATTCTGAGTTGTATAGGCCAAGATATGGTCAATTTACTAAAGCTGGACTGATTGCACCTTTAGTGCAAAATTTGATCAATTTTAGGTCACTTTTAGTTATGGCAGTTTTGGTATCCGAAATTTTGCAAGCTATTTGACTTGGTACTTGTCATTTTTGGGCTTTGATGTCTTCATAAGAACTGTAGCTCTTTGTCTTATTGCACTCTGGGCAAAATTTCAACTCATTCTGACTTGTATAGACCAAGATATGGTCAATTTACTAAAGCCGCATAGATTGCACCTTTAGTGCAAAATTTGGTCAATTTTAGGTCACTTTTAGTTTTGGCAGTTTTGGCACCCAAACTTGTGTAGGCTATTTGACTTGGTTCTATTCTTTTTTGGGCTTTTGGGTCTTTATAAGAACTGTAGCTCTTTGTCTTATTCCACTCTGGGCAAAATTTCAGGTCATTCTGAGTTTTATAGACCAAGATATGTTCAATTTACTAAAGCTGCACAGATTGCACCTTTAGTGCAAAATTTGGTCAATTTTAGGTCACTTCTAGTTCTGGCAGTTTTGGTACCCGAACTTGTGCAAGCTATTTGACTTGGCACTGGTGATTTCTGGGATTTAGCGTCTTCATAAGAACTGTAGGTCTTTGTCTTATTGCACTCTGGGTAAAATTTTAGGTCATTCTGAGTTGTATAGACCAAGATATGGTCAATTTACTAAAGCTGCGCAGATTGCACCTTTAGTGCAAAATTTGATCAATTTTAGGTCACTTTTAGTTATGGCAGTTTTGGTACCCGAACTTGTGCATGCTATTTGACTTGGTTCTGGTCATTTTCGGCCTTTGGTGTCTTCATAAGAATTATAGCTCTTTCTCTTAGTGCACTCGGGGCAAAATTTCAGGTCATTATGAGTTGTATAGACCAAGATATGGTCATTGGACTAAAGCTGGATAGATTGGACCCTTAGTGCAAAATTTAGTCAATTTTAGGTCACTTTTAATTCTGGCAGTTTTGGTACCCGAACTTGTGCAAGCTATTTGACTAGGTTTTGGTCATTTTTGGGCTTTGGTGTCTTCATAAGAATTGTAGCTCTTTGTCTTATTGCACTCTGGGTAAAATTTCAGGTCATTCTGAGTTGTATAGACCAAGATATGGTCAATGTACTAAAGCTGGACAGATTAGACCTTTAGTGCAAAATTTGTCAATTTTAGGTCACTTTTAGTTCTGGCAGTTTTGGTACCCGAAATTTTGCAGGCTATTTGACTTGGGTCTGGTCATTTCTGGGCTTTGGTGTCTTCATAAGTATTGTAGCCCTTTGTCCTATTACACCCTAGGCAAAATTTCAACTCATTCTGAGTTACATAGACCAGGATATGGTCAGTTTACTAAAGCTGGACAGATTGCAACTTTAGTGCAAAATTTGGTCAATTTTAGGTCACTTTTAGCTCTAGCAGTTTTGGTACCCGAAATTGTGCATGCTATTTGACTTAGTTCTGATCATTTCTGGGCTTTGGTGTCTTCATAAGTATTGTAACTCTATGTCTTATTGCACTCTGGGCAAAATTTCAGGTCATTCTGAGTTGTATAGACCAAGATATGGTCAATTTACTAAAGCTGGACAGATTGCACCTTTAGTGCAAATTTGGTCAATTTTAGGTCCATTTTAGTTCTGACAGTTTTGGTACTCGAACTTGTGCAAGCTAATTGACTTGGTTCTGGTCATTTCTGGCCTTTGGTGTCTTCATAAGAATTGTAGCTCTATGTCTTATTGCACTCTGGGCAAAATTTCAGGTCATTCTGAGTTGTATAGGCCAAGATATGTTTAATTTACTAAAGCTGGATAGATTGCACCTTTAGTGAAAAATTTGGTCAATTTTAGGTCACTTCTAGTTCTGGCAGTTTTGGTACCCAAACTTGTGCAAGCTATTTGACTTGGTTCTAGTCATTTTTGGGCTTTGGTGTCTTCAGAAGAACTGTAGCTCTTTGTCTTATTCACTCTAGGCTAAATTTCAAGTCATTCTGAGTTGTATAAACTAAGGTATGGTCAATTTACTAAAGCTGCGCAGATTGCACCTTTAGTGCAAAATTTCGTCAATTTTAGGTCACTTTTAGTTATGGCAGTTTTGGTACCTAAACTTGTGCAAGCTATTTGACTCGGTTCTAGTCATTTCTGGGCTTTGGTGTCTTCATCAGAGTTGTAGCTCTTTGTCTTATTGCACTCTGGGAAAAATTTCAGGTCATTCTAGCTTGTATAGACCAAGATATGGTCAATTAACTAAAGCTGGACATGTTGCACCTTTAGTGCAAAATTTGATAAATTTAGGTCTCTTTTAGTTTTGGCTGTTTTGGTGCCCGAACTTGTGCAAGCTATTTGACTTGGTTCTGGTCATTTCTGGGCTTTGGTGTCTTCATAAGAGTTGTAGCTCTTTGTCTTACTGCACTCTGGGCAAAATTTTAGGTCATTCTAAGTTGTATAGACCAAGATATGGTCAATTAACAAAAGCCGGACATGTTGCACCTTTAGTGCAAAATTTGATCAATTTAGGTCGCTTTTGGCTCTGGCAGTTTTGGCACCAGAAATTGTACAAGCAATTTGTCTTGGTTCTGGTCATTTTTGGCCTTTAGTGTCTTCATAAGAATTGTAGCTCTATGTCTTATTGCACTCTGGGCAAAATTTCAGGTCATTCTGAATTGTATAGACCAAGATATGGTCAATTTACTAAAGCTGCACAGATTGCACTTTTAGTGCAAAATTTGGTCAATTTTAGGTCACTTCTAGTTCCGGCAGTTTTGGTACCCGGACTTGTGCACGCTATTTGATTTGGCCCTGGTCATTTATGGTCTTTGGTGTCTTCATAAGAACTGTAGCTCTTTGTCTTATTGCACTATGGGCAAAATTTCAGGTCATTCTGAGTTATATAGACCAAGATATGGTCAATTTACTAAAGCTGCACAGATTGCACCTTTAGTGCAAAATTTTATCAATTTTAGGTCACTTTTAGTTATGGCAGTTTTGGTATCCGAATTTGTGCAAGCTATTTGACTTGGTTCTGATCATTTTCGGCCTTTGGTGTATTCATAAGAATTATAGCTCTTTGTCTTAGTGCACTCGGGGCAAAATTTCATGTCATTCTGAGTTGTATAGACCAAGATATGGTCATTTGACTAAAGCTGGACAGATTGGACCTTTAGTGCAAAATTTAGTCAATTTTAGGTCACATTTAGTTATGGCAGTTTAGGTACCCGAATTTGTACAACCTATTTGACTAGGTTCTGGTCATTTCTGGGCTTTGGTGTCTTCATAAGAACTGTAGCTCTTTGTCTTATTGCACTCTGGGCAAAATTTCAGGTCATTCTGTGTAACACCCCTATGTTCGATAGTGCGTTCTACTGTTCCGGTTGCCAGTGTTATCCGAACAGCTAGGATGCCTAGAACTACACTTCGTTATGAGTGAGTAGACATAAAATAATGAAATACAAGAAGAGAAAATACAAGAAAAACAAAGGAAAAATAATAGCAAAGAAATGTAACCAAGTTAAGCGAGCCGAGAACCCTAGTGATGGGTGACCGCACCGGGAAGTCACGGCGTGGACCATTGACTAGCCCTGGACTACGGGGAACCCTGGAAAATATTTTTAGGACTTAAAGAGACATCAATTGAAGTATAAATATCATTAGAAATATCAAAGAAAAATTAATTAATTAGTACAAAGAAAAGTGAGAAATCGAAAAACGGACAAAACCCGGTGTTACCGAAAAATCGGGAATGTAACCCGAACAGGGGCATTATAGTCATTTGACATCCCGAGTTGTCTTTTGACCTAAATGTCCATTAAAAATAAATAATATTACACTTGGAAAATATAATGAAAAATTAAATTGATGGTACCTAAAGTAAATAGCAAAAATTATGGGTTAATGTGGAATAAATGAAAGTTAAACTTATAATATGCTTTAAATTGTGTAAGTGGACCACTAAGGAATAAACTAAACACTAAATGGGCAGGTGTACACCTATTACACAATCTGCAATTTCATTTTTCTCCAGCTCCTCCATCCATGCCGAAATGAAGAAATGGGAAACCTCCATTGCCGTGTTGCATAAAGCTTCATCCACTCCTTCATTTTACCTCTAAACACCTAGGTATCTTCATTAAAAATTATCCCCACTTCACAAGGAAGAAGTAGATACCAATATTAAGAAGTTTTAGTGAAGATTAAGCAAGTCCCAACAATAGGTAAGTTTGAGTTTTTGAATATTTCTTTGTTAAAGTTTGAAAACATGTTATGGGTGTTTGCTTTGTGAAGAAATTGTTAAGTTTTGAGGAGTTATTGATATATCCAGTTTGGACAGCCATGGAGTTGTATATTTGATGATTTATTCTTACATATATTTGATGGGAATTTATGTTGAGTAGGGTGATTAATGTCCTAGTAAGTTATTTCCATGTATATGTGGTGATTGTGCAATTGGGATTGAAGTTGGCGAAATTATGGACACTTTGGCAATGTGAAGCATTTCGGCAGCCTTGAGGCTTCTTCATGAGTGTTTAAATTCATGAAGATATTGGGTAAATTGTGACATTGAGGATTGATGAATATGTATGTAAATTGGTTGTGGAAATTGTATGTAACAATTAGGAGTGTTTATGTGTATTTATGGTTATATTTGGACTTTGTGAATTAGAGTTTCATTTGGTGTATTGAAGATAATTGTACTCTGCCCAAAGTGAGTTTAAAGTGAAGTGATATATGGTTTTGGTAATGTACCAAAACAGAATTGGTAAGAGAAGTGGACTTGTAGCAAGGTAAATGTGTAATGGATAGATGTATAAGCAATGTAATTAAGGACAGTATGCATTTCAGCCTATAACTCTAAATATGTAACTCCAATTGGTATGAGACCAATTGGAGGTGAAATTAGGCACAAAATGTGCCAACTTTCATGAAGGAAACATACCAAAATTCTGCTTGCAAGGTAGCTTGAAAAATGACCAAATCCGGATTAAGTGCAAGTGAGGCCTGAAAACTGACCATTTGGGCAGCAGTTAGTGTTTAGGCCATAACTCACTCAAAACAGGTCCAATTGACATGAAATTTTAACCATGAATAGTTAAGACCCATATCTACAAGTCTTATGAAGACACCAAAGCCCAGAAATGACCATAAGCAAGTCAAACAGCTTGCACAAGTTCGGGTCCAAAAACTGGCCGAACCTAAAATGACCTAAAGTGACCTAAAATGACCAATTTTGGTGCAATTTGACCAGCAATAGTAAAATGACCATAACTTCGTCTACATAACTCAGAATGACCTGAAATTTTGCCCCGCGTTCCATAAGACATAGATCTACAAGTTTGTAGTTTTGACAAAAATCTGAAAACTGAGGAAACTAGGTCGTCCGGCTAGGTCAAACTAGTATCCCGGAATCCAGCAAATTGCAAGAAAATGCAGTATACACGAAAATGAACTTGGTAACATGTACCAACCCTAAAAGACTATCGAATGTGACATATTAGTAACGTTAAAACCTAAATTACCTAAAACGCATCGAGGGTCGATATATTAAGTTGATTAAGCAAATAATAGCATTCAGTGAATTATTTATCAAACATTATCGTTAGAGACAGTTTAATTAAGTACTGAAACACTTCAAATTGTGTTTCTCAGTTAGCAAAGACTCAGGGAGAGGGAAGGAAACACTGAGTCAAGACCAAGAGACAGTTATCAGAGGTTTGTGCACAACTAGTTTTTAACTGATTTTGTTTGAATATTTCATATGATTAAATGACATATTTTCTTATGTAATATGTTTAACAAGCATTGGATTTAATTCAATGATTATTAAAATTGTTATAGTATGTATGAAATTAGCTTTGTGAAATGGTATTTCCACAAGTATTTAGCATTGTTATAGATTGAATAAATTATGTTTTGGAAAATTGTAATAGAACATGTTTTGAATTGTGATGGTAATTTTCATGGAAAAATGCAAATTTATGATTTGAATTATGATGAGCATAAAAATTATTGGATATTGGAATTGAATTTGAATCGAATTATATTGTGATTTATGCTCACTAAAAGGATTGTGATATTGTTTTATATCTCACTATAGATGCTTGACTAGGTTATTACCCGTCTCTCTCATTTGTTGAGAAGACAATAGAGTTAGTTGTGTTTTGATTACCATGGTACGTGCACAGGCTTAGATTTTCCTCTGATTTGAGGTTAGATCTAAGTTTTTTATCGTTATGGCCCTTGCGGAAGATTCATTATTTATGGTACTGTGCACGATGATTCGACCTCCCCGACCATAGGGAGTTAGAATTTGATTCGACCTCCCCGACCATAGGGAGTTAGAATCACATCGAATATGGCCCTTCAGTTAGTCTTGCATAGTTAGTGAGATAAAGATTGATTTTTGAGATAAATAATGATTTTGAGATCTTGAATGGGTTTTGAATGGTAAAGAATTGTGATTTCAATTATGGTTTATGTATAATTGATTTTGTTGGAATTACTTAAATGGTTAGTCATGATTTGATAAATTGAATTTTGTGATCAAAGTCATTTATACAAATGATTTACATTATTGGCAATGAATATTTTGAGTTTTGGAATTTGATGAGTATTCAGATTTCCAAATTATTTACTGTAAATTTCGTCAATGTATATTGTACTATGTTTTAAATTATAGTTGTGCACCAGGTTCACCACTCAGCAATAGCTTTGTATGCTGTCGCAGGTAAAAAGAGCATAGAGCAATGAATAAGTTTCTTTGAAGACATATTCAGATCAGCTCTAGGTATATCATAGGTATACCCATGTACATAGGTTTTGATGTATGCATGTAATAATATGTATGTAAATTATTTGGCGATTGTATAAAAACTCTTGTAAAACATTTTGGTATGTAATTAAATGTAAATTATTGTAAATAAAAAGTTGAGATTTCATTTACTTGAATAGTTTTGTATTATAAATTTTGAGTCTGTAATCAATGAAATGTTTCTTTATGATGAAAGTAGTTTGAAAATGAATTGATTGTTTATTGAGAATTGAATTGTGAATTGAAATGAAGCTATTGAAGTTGTATTTGAGAAAACATATTGGGAGCATTTTCTTTTGCAAGATTGAAGAACTGTTTTCTCAAAATACAGCCGACACTTTGCCGAAATTTAAAAAAAAATATATATATATATAACACCATATTTTAACCGATGATTTAAATTTCATGAAAATTGTTTTAAAATCACTTGTAGTATATCTAATGGGTTATCGGTAGGCAAAGTACGGTAATTCATTAGGTGTACTAGGGGAGTAGGGTGTGACATTCTGAGTTGTATAGACCAAGATATGGTCAATTTACTAAAGCTGGACAGATTGGACCTTTAGTGCAAAATTTGTCAATTTTAGGTCACTTTCGGTTCTGGCAGTTTTGGTACCCAAACTTGTGCAGGCTATTTGACTTGGGTCTGGTCATTTCTCGGCTTTGGTGTCTTCATAAGAATTATAGCTCTTTGTCTTATTGCACTCTGGGTAAAATTTCAACTCATTCTGAGTTATATAGACTAGGATATGGTCAATTTACTAAAGCTAGACAGATTACAACTTTAGTGCAAAATTTGGTCAATTTTAGGTCACTTTTAGTTCCAGCAGTTTTGGTACCTGAAATTGTGCAAGCTATTTGACTTGGTTCTGATCATTTTTGGGCTTTGGTGTCTTCATAAGAATTGTAACTCTATGTCTTGTTGCACTCTAGGCAAAATTTCAGGTCATTCTGAGTTGTATAGACCAAGATATGGTCAATTTACTAAAGCTGGACAGATTGCACCTTTAGTGCAAAATTTGGTCAATTTTAGGTCCCTTTTAGTTCTGGCAATTTTGGTACTCAAACTTGTGCAAGCTAATTGACTTGGTTCTGGTCATTTCTGGCCTTTGGTGTCTTCATAAGAATTGCAACTCTATGTCTTATTGCACTCTGGGCAAATTTCAGGTCATTATGAGTTGTATAGGCGAAGATATGGTCAATTTACTAAAGCTGGACAATTGCACCTTTAGTGCAAATTTTGGTCAATTTTAGGTCACTTTTAGTTCTGGCAGTTTTGGTATCCGAAATTTTGCAAGCTATTTGACTTGGTACTGGTCATTTCTGGGCTTTGGTGTCTTCATAAGAACTGTAGCTCTTTGTATTATTGCACTCTGGGACAAATTTTAGGTCATTCTGAGTTGTATAGGCCAACATATGTTCAATTTACTCAAGCTGGACAGATTGCACCTTTAGTGCAAAATTTGGTCAATTTTAGGTCACTTTTAGTTCTGACAGTTTTGGTATCTAAAATTTTGCAAGCTATTTGACTTGGTACTGGTCATTTCTGGGCTTTGGTTTCTTCATAAAAACTGTAGCTCTTTGTCTTCTTGCACTCTGGGCAAAATTTCAGGTCATTCTGAGTTGTATAGACCAAGATATGGTCAATTAACTAAAGCCGCACAGATTGCACCTTTAGTGCAAAATTTGGTCAATTTTAGGTCACTTTTAGCTTGGGCAGTTTTGGCACCTGAACTTGTGCAAGCTATTTGACTTGGTTCTATTCATTTCTGGGCTTTGGGGTCTTCATAAGAACTGTAGCTCTTTGTCTTATTGCACTCTAGGCAAAATTTCAGGTCATTCTAAGTTGTATAGACCAAGATATGGTCAATTTACTAAAGCTACACAGATTGCACCTTTTGTGCAAAATTTGGTCAATTTTAGATCACTTTTTGTTCTGGCAGTTTTGGTACCCGAACTTGTGCAAGCTATTTGACTTGGCACTGGTCATTTCTGGGCTTTGGTGTCTTCATAAGAACTGTAGCTCTTTGTCTTATTGCGTTCTGGGCAAAATTTCAGGTCATTCTGAGTTGTATAGACCAAGATATGGTCAATTTACTAAAGTTGCGCAGATTGCACCTTTAGTGCAAAATTTGGTCAATTTTAGGTCACTTTTAGTTATGGCGGTTTTGGTACCCGAACTTGTGCAAGCTATTTGACTTGGTTCTAGTCATTTTCGGCCTTTGGTGTCTTCATAAGAATTATAGCTCCTTGTCTTAGTGCACTCGGGGCAAAATTTTAGGTCATTCTGAGTTGTATAGACCAAGATATGGTCAATTTACTAAAGCTAGACAGATTGGACCTTTAGTGCAAAATTTGTCAATTTTAGGTCACTTTTGGTTCTGGCAGTTTTGGTACCCGAACTTGTGCAGGCTATTTGACTTGGGTCTGGTCATTTCTCGGCTTTGGTGTCTTCATAAGAATTATAACTCTTTGTCTTATTGCACTCTGGGTAAAATTTCAACTCATTCTGAGTTATATATACTAGGATATGGTCAATTTACTAAAGCTGGAGAGATTACAACTTTAGTGCAAAATTTGGTCAATTTTAGGTCACTTTTAGTTCTAGCAGTTTTGGTACCTGAAATTGTGCAAGCTATTTGACTTGGTTCTGATCATTTCCGGGCTTTGGTGTCTTCATAAGAATTGTAACTCTATGTCTTGTTGCACTCTAGGCAAAATTTCAGGTCATTCTGAGTTGTATAGACCAAGATATGGTCAATTTACTAAAGCTGGACAGATTGCACCTTTAGTGCAAAATTTGGTCAATTTTAGGTCCCTTTTAGTTCTGGCAGTTTTGGTACTCAAACTTGTGCAAGCTAATTGACTTGGTTCTGGTCATTTCTGGCCTTTGGTGTCTTCATAAGAATTGCAACTCTATGTCTTATTGCACTCTGGGCAAATTTCAGGTCATTATGAGTTGTATAGGCGAAGATATGGTCAATTTACTAAAGCTGGACAATTGCACCTTTAGTGCAAATTTTGGTCAATTTTAGGTCACTTTTAGTTCTGGCAGTTTTGGTATCCGAAATTTTGCAAGCTATTTGACTTGGTACTGGTCATTTCTGGGCTTTGGTGTCTTCATAAGAACTGTAGCTCTTTGTCTTATTGCACTCTGGGATAAATTTTAGGTCATTCTGAGTTGTATAGGCCAACATATGTTCAATTTACTAAAGCTGGACAGATTGCACCTTTAGTGCAAAATTTGGTCAATTTTAGGTCACTTTTAGTTCTGACAGTTTTGGTATCTGAAATTTTGCAAGCTATTTGACTTGGCACTGGACATTTCTGGGCTTTGGTGTCTTTATAAGAACTGTAGCTCTTTGTCTTCTTGCACTCTGGGCAAAATTTCAGGTCATTCTGAGTTGTATAGACCAAGATATGGTCAATTAACTAAAGCCGCACAGATTGCACCTTTAGTGCAAAATTTGCTCAATTTTAGGTCACTTTTAGTTCTGGCAATTTTGGCACCTGAACTTGTGCAAGCTATTTGACTTGGTTCTGTTCATTTCTGGGCTTTGGGGACTTCATAAGAACTGTAGCTCTTTGTCCCATTGCACTCTAGGCAAAATTTCAGGTCATTCTAAGTTGTATAGACCAAGATATGGTCAATTTACTAAAGCTACACAGATTGCACCTTTAGTGCAAAATTTGGTCAATTTTCGATCACTTCTTGTTCTGGCAGTTTTGGTACCCAAACTTGTAAAAGCTATTTGACTTGGCACTGGTCATTTCTGGGCTTTGGTGTCTTCATAAGAACTGTAGCTCTTTGTCTTATTGCGCTCTGGGCAAAATTTCAGGTCATTCTGAGTTGTATAGACCAAGATATAGTCAATTTACTAAAGCTGCGCAGATTGTACCTTTAGTGCAAAATTTGGTCAATTTTAGGTCACTTATAGTTATGGCAGTTTTGGTACCCAAACTTGCGCAAGCTATTTGACTTGGTTCTGGTCATTTTCGGCCTTTGGTGTCTTCATAAGAATTATAGCTCTTTGTCTTAGTGCACTCGGGGCAAAATTTTAGGTCATTCTGAGTTGTATGGACCAAGATATGGTCATTTCACTAAAGCTGGACAGATTGGACCTTTAGTGAAAAATTTAGTCAATTTTAGGTCACTTTTAGTTCTGGCAGTTTTGGTACCTGAACTTGTGCAAGCTATTTGACTTGGTTCTGGTCATTTTCGGCCTTTGGTGTCTTCATAAGAATTATAGCTCTTTGTCTTAGTGCACTCGGGGCAAAATTTTAGGTCATTCTGAGTTGTATAGACCAAGATATGGTCATTTCACTAAAGCTGGACAGATCGGACCTTTAGTGAAAAATTTAGTCAATTTTAGGTCACTTTTAGTTCTGGCAGTTTTGGTACTTGAACTTGTGCAAGCTATTTGACTAGGTTCTGGTCATTTTTGGGCTTTGGTGCCCTCATAAGAATTGTAGCTCTTTGTCTTATTGCACTCTGGGAAAATTTCAGGTCATTCTGAGTTGTATAGACCAAGATGTGGTCAATTTACTAAAGCTGGACAGATTGGACTTTTAGTGCAAAATTTATCAATTTTAGGTCACTTTTAGTTCTGGCAGTTTTGGTACCCGAACTTGTGCAGGTTATTTGAGTTGGGTCTAGTCATTTCTGGGCTTTGGTGTCTTCATAAGAATTTTAGCTCTTTGTATAATTGTACTCTGGGAAAAATTTCAACTCATTCTGACTTATATAGACCAGGATATGTTCAATTTACTAAAGCTGGACAGATTGCAACTTTAGTGCAAAATTTGGTCAATTTTAGGTCACTTTTAGTTCTAGCAGTTTTGGTACACGAAATTGTGCAAGCTATTTGACTTGGTTCTGATCATTTCTGGGCTTTGGTGTCTTCATAAGAATTGCAACTCTATGTCTTATTGCACTCTGGGCAAAATTTCAGGTCATTCTGAGTTGTGTAGGCAAAGATATGCTCAATTTACTAAAGCTGGACAGATTGCACCCTTAGTACAAATTTTGGTCAATTTTAGGTCACTTTTAGTTCTGGCAGTTTTGGTATCCGAAATTTTGCAAGCTATTTGACTTGGTACTGGTCATTTCTGGGCTTTGGTGTCTTCATAAGAACTGTAGCTCTTTGTCTTATTGCACTCTGGGATAAATTTCAGGTCATTCTGAGTTGTATAGGCCAACATATGTTCAATTTACTAAAGCTGGACAGATTGCACCTTTAGTGCAAAATTTGGTCAATTTTAGGTCACTTTTAGTTCTGACAGTTTTGGTATCTGAAATTTTGCAAGCTATTTAACTTGGTACTGGTCATTTCTGGGCTTTGGTGTCTTCATAAGAACTGTAGCTCTTTGTCTTCTTGCACTCTGGGCAAAATTTCAGGTCATTCTGAGTTGTATAGACCAAGATATGGTCAATTAACTAAAGCCGCACAGATTGCACCATTAGTGCAAAATTTGGTCAATTTTAGGTCACTTTTAGTTCTGGCAGTTTTGGCACCTGAACCTGTGCAAGCTATTTGACTTGGTTCTATTCATTTCTGGGCTTTGGGGTCTTCATAAGAACTGTAGCTCTTTGTCTTATTGCTCTCTAGGCAAAATTTCAGGTCATTCTGAGTTGTATAGACCATGATATGGTCAATTTACTAAAGCTACACAGATTGCACCTTTAGTGCAAAATTTGGTAAATTTTAGATCACTTCTTATTCTAGCAGTTTTGGTACCCGAACTTGTGCAAGCTATTTGACTTGGCACTGGTCATTTCTGGGCTTTGGTGTCTTCATAAGAACTGTAGCTCTTTGTCTTATTGCGCTCTGGGCAAAATTTCAGGTCATTCTGAGTTGTATAGACCAAGATATGGTCAACTTACTAAAGCTGCGCAGATTGCACCTTTAATGCAAAATTTGGTCAATTTTAGGTCACTTTTAGTTATGGCAGTTTTGGTGCCCGAACTTGTGCTAGCTATTTGACTTGGTTCTTGTCATTTTCGGCCTTTGGTGTCTTCATAAGAATTATAGCTCTTTGTCTTAGTGCACTCGGGGCAAAATTTTAGGTCATTCTGAGTTGTATAGACCAAGATATGGTCATTTCACTAAAGCTGGATAGATTGGACCTTTAGTGCAAAATTTAGTCAATTTTAGGTCACTTTTAGTTCTGGCAGTTTTGGTACCTGAACTTGTGCAAGCTATTTAACTAGGTTCTGATCATTTTTGGGCTTTGGTGCCCTCATAAGAATTGTAGCTCTTTGTCTTATTGCACTCTGGGCAAAATTTCAGGTCATTCTGAGTTGTATAGACCAAGATATGGTCAATTTACTAAAGCTGGAGAGATTGGACTTTTAGTGCAAAATTTATCAATTTTAGGTCACTTTTAGTTCTGGCAGTTTTTGTACCCGAACTTGTGCAGGTTATTTGAGTTGGGTCTAGTCATTTCTGGGCTTTGGTGTCTTCATAAGAATTTTAGCTCTTTGTCTAATTGCACTCTGGGCAAAATTTCGACTCATTCTGACTTATATAGACCAGGATATGTTCAATTTACTAAAGCTGGACAGATTGCAACTTTAGTGCAAAATTTGGTCAATTTTAGGTCACTTTTAGTTTTAGCAGTTTTGGTACACGAAATTGTGCAAGCTATTTAACTTGATTCTAATCATTTCTGGGCTTTGGTGCCTTCATAAGAATTGCAACTCTATGTCTTATTGCACTCTGGGCAAAATTTCAGGTCATTCTGAGTTGTATAGGCGAAGATATGGTCAATTTACTAAAGCTGGACAGATTGCACCTTTAGTGCAAATTTTGGTCAATTTTAGGTCACTTTTAGTTCTGGCAGTTTTAGTATCCGAAATTTTGCAAGCTATTTGACTTGGTACTGGTCATTTCTGGGCTTTGGTGTCTTCATAAGAACTGTAGCTCTTTGTCTTATTGCACTCTGGGATAAATTTCAGGTCATTCTGAGTTGTATAGGCCAACATATGTTCAATTTACTAAAGCTGGACAGATGGCACCTTTAGTGCAAAATTTGGTCAATTTTAGGTCACTTTTAGTTCTGACAGTTTTGGTATCTGAAATTTTGCAAGCTATTTAACTTGGTTCTGATCATTTCTGGGCTTTGGTGTCTTCATAAGAATTGCAACTCTATGTCTTATTGTTCTCTGGGCAAAATTTCAGGTCATTCTGAGTTTTATAGACCAAGATATGGTCAATTTACTAAAGCTGCGCAGATTGCACCTTTAGTGCAAAATTTGGTCAATTTTAGGTCACTTTTAGTTATGGCAGTTTTGGCACCCGAACTTGTGCAAGCTATTTGACTTGGTTCTGGTCATTTTCGGCCTTTGGTGTCTTCATAAGAATTGTTGACACCATATTTTGGCCGATCCCCAAAATCAATTAAACTTTGAAACCAACCCCCAGTACTAAGTCTCCCTGTGACAGCTAATCACATTTTCGATCCCTCTTTGATAGACAGTCATATTTCCGATCTCTCCTCACAAAGAATTGAATCAATGCTAAGTCCTCACATCAGTCAAAGCCTTACCAGTCTATTAGATCGCTCACCGATCTCTCAAACCCATTGTCGAATCTCCGGACCAGTCAAGTATATTCCTGATCTCTGTTAGCAAACGAAATAAACTGACAATAGATCTCTTCTTACCAGTTTTATTGCCGATCTCTCTTTCAAAAGTTTAAGAATGATTAAAGGTTCCATACCGGTTTAATGATGACCCGATCCTAAGTATTTAAGCCGATTTTGACCAAGTCCCGTTTACCGATCTCATGCTCAATGTGTTTTCCGATCTCTCACACTTAGGTTAATAATCATTTTCAGTTATTTCAACATACTCAGACAATCAAGTGTTTAATAATTTAGAAATTTTCCGATCATAACCATTCATCGAACAAAAAAGGGCATTCCACTTCATTTCATTTCAAAAATTTGTACAAGTTATTCAGTTGGAGGATCACCCCCAGCCTGATCTACATTTGGTCCGTCCTCTCGCTCGCCCTTAGCCTCCTCCTCACTATCCTCACCCTCGCCTTCGAGAGCCAGGTCGGCCATCCAAGAGAAGTCCTCCTCTGGGTAAAGCTTTTGGAGTTCGGCCAAGAGATCCTTGTGAGCATTCACATAAGCACCGGCTATTCCTGTCACCATCTCTTCATCTTTTGCCTTAAGCTCCTCGATGGGTGAGCGACTGAGCGACTTCATTGGCGGGCGCTGGACTTCTCTAAGAGCATGATCCCTTTCAGCCAGAACATGAGTCTGTTCGGCCAGCTTATCCTCATAGTACTTCATGCGCCCCTCAATTTGAGATATGTAATCTTGAGCGGATGAGAGTTGGGATCGGAGGGATGCCACTTCTTGACTCTTATTCTCGATCTCTTTACCCAGGCGGTGAGCCTTTTCCCGGACTACGTGCTGGTTCACCAGGCACTCTACATTCAAACTCATGGATCGGGTCAGGATGTCGTCAAGATTGTCCGAGACGATGCATCTGATCCTCCCGGCGGATGGAAGACCCCAAGACTTTGGCAAAATCGGGTTCTCCCGAAACGATTTGGTTGTTCTCGAAGCGATCGACTTGAGCGCCACGAGAAGGGGGCCTCGCAGGAGGTCGAGAACGACCCCCTTCTGTGCTTGGAGCAACTGGAGAAGGTGGAGGCAGCTCTTCTCGTCGAGGAGGAGATCGGACAGCTTCTGCGATCGGCGGTCCCGAAGGTCGAGGCGGGTCCCCTTGTATCTCCCCAGGTTCATGGCCGGGTGTTTGAAGTAGTGCCGAACGCTTCATCTCCTTTATTTTCTGGGAAATCTCTCTTTCTTTCTTCCGCTTCCTGGAACCTTCACCACCCGCCATACCTGCACAAAAAAGAGGTCAGTGAGATCGCTAAGGTCCAAAGATCTGAGAAATTGAAAATACCGATGCCAAGATCAGAGAGCTGAAGCCCGCGATTTTCGCCCGTGATCAACTCCATCGTCCAATGATACAGCTCGGCAGTCACCGCATCTAAATAGGAGTACTTTTGAGTGGCAGCTTGATTCTTCAGTTCCATCACTATTAGGTCTTCCTCCTTGTTCAGGGTAATACGCCTCGGGATCAAGGGCCCCTGGTGCCACCAGTTACGGGGGAAGTCCTCAAAGCATTTCGGATTTTTGCTCCTCAGAATGAAGAAGCGGTTCTTCCAATTCTTAAGGGAGGAGGGCAGATCGATAAAGAGCCCACAATGAGGCTTCGCCTGAAAAAACCAGTGCTCGTCGTCCTTTCGGCGAGTTAGCCTGTGCAGTTCGGCGAACACCTTAAGGACAAACCGTTGATCTCACTTGTAAGGACAAACCCGGAACCCTTGGATCAAGAAAGAAAACGACAAGACCAGCGTCTTTCGCTCTTAGCCCTCAGATCGCTCCGGACAAGAGGATTTAAGACCGTCAGATTGAAAGAAGAGAAGGACAAATATTCTGAAGAATAATCTCAGCCGTTCATTTTGGTTCTCTTTAATTCTCAAGCATCCGATCATGTCCTTCAAAATCCAGACCCTCCATCTCCCTCAAAATAAATCCTGACCCTTCATGGGGAGCACCCAATTCCTATAAATACCTGCCTGAAACTGTTCAAGACAAAAAAAAATAGATAGATAAGAGGCAGTAACTATAGTGGAATAACTATGAAACTTAATTCAGTTTGTTACTCTGCTATTTTTTGGAGTTTTCGGAGGAAAAAACTTTTGAAACTAGTTTTCTGAAGTGTTTTCTTGCAAAAGGGATTCTTGAATACTGAAATTTTTCATTTTCAGTTCATTCATTATCCTGTGGCACTCTAACTTTCTGTCTTTGTTATCCTCTATTTCCATTCATATTGTCTAAGCTCAACTCCACTCAAGCTTGGTTATTTTGACCCGTTTACATGTTAACAAAGAATACTTCATTTTGAGGCGAACCATAGTCCTCCGGCTGCCAACCTGCAATCTTGCTACTTTTTGCGATTCTGTAGTTAGTTCAATAGACTCGACTCCCTACAGGTCAGTGTTAATATCGCCATTTTATTAAGTCTAGTTCTCGTTTCACGTATTTCCTTTTGTCCGCTTTCTTATGCCTATTGTTTTCTTTAAGTTCATGTCACGCTAAAAAAATACAAAGGAAAGATATGCTCTAGTATACCCCCGTGCTGGCTAACCCACACTTTTGTTAATCGTTATTATTTCTGAACGCAAGTCATCTAGCCCCGAGTTACGTAGAAGCAGCTAGACATAATGTAGGTAACTGTGTTTAAAGTGCCTCTTTGAAAAAAAGAGGGTCTAAATAACACGTCAGGGAAATAGCAAAATTGGAGCACTAGGCTGACATGGGAGGCGATCCAGCATAATGCCATAAGGCGGAATAAAAAATCAAAACTCAGATAAGTAAAGGGGTACATATAGGATACTGGTAAAGTGACCTTAGGGGAGGTCAGCAAAATTCAGTCCGGCGTCCCTTATTTAGTCTCAAAGTACCAACGAGTTAAAAGAAGTCTTATTTCGACCTTTGGCACCTTTAAATACTAGAACTCTTAAACTTAGACTCTTATGATATACGACTGTGTCCAAATTTCAAAGAGGTCGGAAGGGAGTCTTTATCCGTTCCTCAAACAAAATTTTTAACAAATAGTTTAAAAGAGATCGGAGGAGAGTTTTTATCCGGTTCTCAATCTAAAATTTAAAATAAATACTTAATAGAGATCGGAGGAGAGTTCTTATCCGGTCTCAACTCAAAATTTTAATAAATATTAAATAGAGATCGGAGGAGAGTTCTTGTCCGGTCTCAACTCTAAATTTTAATAAATATTAAATAGAGATCGGAGGAGAGTTCTTATCAGGTCTCAACTCAAAATTTTAATAAATATTAAATAGAGATCGGAGGAGAGTTCTTATCCGGTCTCAACTCAAAATTTTAATAAATATTGAATAGAGATAGGAGGAGAGTTCTTATCCGGTCTCAACTCAGAATTTTAATAAATATTAAAGAGTTCGAAGAAGAGTTCTTATCCAATTCTTAAATTAAATTTTAATAAAATATTTCTTTCAAATAAAATTAACATACAACAGTAACTCACTAAGGTTGTCTCATTTACTTATGTATCTGGGTGATCCAAATTTAGTGAAAAATCAAATGTTCCTTTAGTCAAAAGGATTAACATGTCCATTCAAGCCCTCCTAACTAATGCAAAATTAAATCTACTTACCCTTATTAAGGGACGAGGTGGGGTGCCTAACACCTTCCCCACCCGTTTACGGACCCCGAACCTAGAATCTCTGCCTAGAAGTGGTTTCATCTCAATTTATCTTCATAAACGGTTTTCTTTAATTTCCCTCAAAATTAAAGTGGCGACTCCTCACTCTTTCCCACTTCGGTGAGGGTTCGTTCAGGCGACCGCAAAACACCTTGCGACAGCTTGGCGACTCCACTGGGGATATCAATATCCGAATTTAACCCCAGTCTAGAGGTCTAAAAAGTAGATTTAATTTTCCAATCAAATTATAGTTAGGTGGGCTCACCCGGCGATAGTTTACGTGTTAATTTTTGTTTATTCCTACTAACTGTTCCGCTTGTTTTGCTTGTTTTATCCTCCTACAGTGCTCTTCGCTTCGAAAAAAAAGGAAAAAGGAAAAAATGGAAAGAATAAAATCCCCCTGAATTAGGAAGAGGTAAAGGTGTCCCTTCACACACTGAACACTCACACGATGTCCTCACACACTTCGGTCCTATACCCGGGCTTTCTTACCCTTTTAGGAAAGTAGGAGGGGGTCATGTAGTGGTACCCGTGGGTTTTACCCCGTTAGTATCCGTGAAGGCTTCTGCTCAGATTGAAACTCGTTCTATCCACTGTGATACTCGTGGAATTTTCCCGATAATATCACAGTTATAGAACGGGGCTCTCTTATTCTGATGAGGGGCAATTTGGGAACCTGTGGCTTTTAGAAAATTAGACCTTGAGCTAAACTATCACAATAGCTGAAAGCCGTAGTAAGCTACCTTATAAGATAGAACTATCCAATTAGGTAGCACTCATCCGGTATCAGGAGTCTCCCTATGCTAGGACAAAAGGGGCATACTTACTCTTACCCTGTTCTACTTTAATTTCCTTTTGTTCGTTTTTGTGAGGGTAATCTTGAATTCTACTGAAACACCTACACATTTTCCTACTTTGATAAATGTGTATGTGTCACCCTACCAATAGTATGATTCAAAATTACCCAAATTTATCTTGCTAACGAGTTTTTCCTCAGGTATCATCAAACCAAGAGTCTGTGAAAAGGATAAGGCATCATTTTTATCATGGCATCCTAGAGTCAGTCGGCAGAAGAAGTTCAGAATGCTAAACTTTGGTCCAAATCAACTCCAGTACCCTTGCAAAATAATGTTTCCAAGGCACATGCTAGCTTACTACCCTCATGGGATCTGAATAAAATTGAGGTCAGAATGAACAGCCTCGAGGGTCTGTCTAATGGATGGAGGTCGCTTCCCGATCAGGTCAAGGCACGATTTGAAAGGAAATACGGGAAAATTGCAACCCTAATGCGAGTCAAGGTCCAAATCCCGGCATTAAAGGCCATGCTGTCAGTTTGGAATCCTAAGTACGGGGTATTCTCTTTCAATGACATTGATACAGTTCCCACTATGGAAGAATATCAGGCATTACTAGAGATTCCTTACTCAACACAGAATCGGATCTACCTACACCTTGAGCATAGGCAGACCTGGAAACGATTAACACATTTGTTGGGTATTCCTTCGGAGGAGGCAAAGTCAAAAGAAACGGTCAAAGGAAACACGCATGGATGGTATTGGACCTACCTCGAGAAGCGGTTAGATCAATACCTCCAAGAGAAAGCGATGGGATCAAGCTTGAGCACTCGCATTGGGAATCTATGGCCTGATTTTGTTCCGGGACCATTAGGAATCATAACTGCGGACGGTGGAAGTATTCTGGGCGGTAGAAAGGCAGGAGGTCAATCCGATACTGGCAATTCTTGTGGAGACCTTATTAACCCTTACCTACTGCAGACAACAGGATAAAGGGTCCATCAAGTGTTGTTCTCAAATGTTATATCTCTGGATTATCAGTCACATATGCCCTGTGGAGACAAAGGGATTGACTTGGTACCTTGACCAGCCTCCCATCGAGAAGATGACCCGGTTAATAATCAGTCCGAAGAATTAACAGTAGTGGCGGGAACAGATTTTGAGTTTCAATAGCCATGATTATTGTTGGAGGAAGCTGTGGGCGTCAGGTCAATCCGTTTTGATCAACACGGGAGGAAATCAGTCGGTGTCCCTAATCGGAGTAACCGGATACACAAGTTACACTCCGGCATTGGTAATGAGGCAGTTTGGCTCAACACAGTCCAGAATCGACATTGAAGAATATCACCAAGGTCATTTCTACCATGAGCTCAAGGAAGAGGAAGGGTTGCAAATGGCTCGCAGATCCTGGGAAAACATCTCTCTGATGGAGAGGTCGCCTAAAGGTCCAAATGCCACATGCGATTATCTTGAATGGAGGGCTGGCAGGGACCGAGAACACTCAACTGTAGAATTCGAGGACAGCGACCCTCGCCGGAACGTCCTATTAGAAGAAGCTGATAGCCATTTGATAAACTCACTACAAAAGGCAAACACCGAAAACTCGCAACTGCAAGAACAAATAAAACAGTTGGAGGACAAACAGCAGATTCTCAAGAGGAAAGTAAGAAGGCTCAGGGAAGAGGCAAGGGCCGAAAAGATGGGTTTTGAAGAGCAAGAGATACGGTGGGAAAAGGAAAAAAACTCTCTCCACGCTGTAATGAAAGAAGTAGAAGCACAGAATAATAAGCTTCAGGAAAAAACGAAATACCAAGAGATACTCGTTGAAGAGTATAAACAGGAAAACAAAAAGAAGAAGCTCGAATTAAAAGAATAGGCACTACTCATCAACGATATCTTAAAAGAATGTGCTAAGGAAAGGAAGGAGAAAGAAAGACAAGCTGCTCTCTATCAAGAGCTGAAAGAGAATGTTGACCAGCTGGAGAGAACGATAGCACAGGGAAAGCAAGAACTCCTACCTGAATCTGAGTATGCTCTAAAAACATTCAACCCTGCCAAACAAGAAGAAAGGTTATATGAGTATCTCAGAAAATGTCATCTCATTATAAAAAACCTCCCAGAGCCTAGGCCGATGTAAAGAATACGGTGTACAAATTATTCAGTTAATGAAATGATTTTTGGACCATTGTTTAACAAATTTGTGAATGAATAATATGACTCCCGTAGGAACTCCCTCGCTAGGGTTATATGAAAAATTGAATGCGCTATATGGACAGGTATCATAAACGCGCATTCAATCCAGTCATTCACAGTCAGACTATCGAACGATGCCATGATAAAGTTGATGCAATTATCCTTTCATAGATTTCATTCTGACTCCCAAATGCCACTGTATCCTTCGTCCAGACCAGGACTTTTAGTTTCTATACAAAATTCAAAATTCATTAAAAATCCTTTTTTTGACTTCTTACAGGAAATCAACATTGCTTCAAATAAGGCAAGTCTGACCAAACACACGGTTCAACCCAAGAGAGTGTACTTAACAAGATCCCGAACAAAGAAGATAATGGAAGATCAGGAACAAGTACAGAACCTACAAGGGCAGGTTTCCGAATTGAAAGATCAGGTCTCAGAACTTATGAGACTAATGAGGGAAATGTCCCACAATAAACCCACAGTAGAGCCTAGCCTACCGCTACCTCCTCCACCACCTCCAACAAATGATCCACACCAAGCTTCAACTTCTTTTACCTTCCATTCACCAATTCTGGACCCGACAATCACTGTCAATCCGGCTGCCATGAATAATGATTTACCTTACTCTCATTACCCAACCGTTTCAAACACCGAGCCATACCCTTCCATTCTAATCCCTCCGATCCTCCACTCCTCCTCATCTCGGTGGCGGAGCATTTCATGCAATGGGAGGAGAAAATAAGACGAGAGAAAACGAGAAACTATCTGCTCTAGAAGAGAGATTGAGAGCAATAGAGGGGCTGAATATGTATGGCTCAGTTGATGTGGCATCACTTAGATTGGTTCCCGATGTGGTGGTGCCACCCAAGTTCAAGGTCCCTGATTTCGACAAGTACACAGGGAATTCAGATCCTCGCATTCACTTGGCCACCTATATCGCCAAGATCTCTGCTCTGACAGAGGATGACAGATCTTTGGTCCACTTCTTTCATGAGAGCCTCTCAGGCGACTTTGAGGTGGTGTATTCAGTTGGACAGGAGCAAACTGCGCTCCTGGAAGGATTTAGTTGATGCCTTCTTAAAGCAATACAAATATAACTGCGATGTGGCCCCCACAAGGAGGGATCTTCAAAACACAGTGCGAGAGGGCAGGAAAGCTTCAAGGAGTATGCCCAGAGATGGAGAGAAAAGGCGACAGAAGTACACCCTCCGGTGACTGACAATGAGCTGTGCTCTCTGTTCATTGAGACATTGAAAGCCCCCTATTTCAATTTGATGATTGGGAACACTTCCAACAGCTTCTCTGACATCATACAGGCCGGTGAAAGAATAGAGGCCAATCTAAGAATGGGACGGTTGCAGGAGTTGGCTGAGAACTCTGCGAAAAAGACTGCCAGCTTTGGCAAGAAGAAGGAGGGTGATGTGCATTCTGTCACCCGTCAAAACAATTATTTCCCATTCCATCAAAACAATTATCAGCCATATCCTCCCCCTCATGGCCAAACAGTCGCAAACATTCCACCTCCTTTCCCTAATTATCCACACCTGCGCCCACAATATCCCCCACCTACAAATTACCAACCGAGACCACCTCCTCCTCCTGCTCAACCAAAACCACCACAAAACAACCCAAGACCCCCAAGAAACCCTGATCCACCTCTTCCCCTCCCTCTCAGTGAAATATACCGATACCTTGTCGGTATAAACCAAATTGTACCAGTTCCCCTAGACCCGATCCAGCCGCTATACCCCAGGTGGTATGATGCCACTGCCCATTGTGAGTACCATGGAGGGGCACAAGGGCATTCAACTGACAACTACGGTGCACTCAGGGGGAGAGTGCACGCTTTAATCCGAAACGGGTGGCTGAAAATTGAGGGAAATGGTTCCCTCCCCAATGTTACCTCAAACCCATTGCCCAACCATAATGCAGGCAATGGTGTGAACAGGATAGAATTTGGGAATGAAAGGAAAGAGTCCCCTGAAGAACCATCCATGGATTCCCTGTATGAGGCTCTGGTCTCTCCAATAGCTGAGGGGCAGGAACTAGACAACTGGACGGCAGAAGACATCCCTGTACTCAATTTTGAGTAAAGTACCTTTGGTTGTCAACACTTGATCATTTTGTCCATGGTGACAAGTGTAATACTGTAAATGGACCTTTTTCTTATGGCATGAACGTTAATGAATTAATAGCGCATTTTAAATCCAATTCTCTCTTTCTTTCCTTTTGAATTCCATCCTTATAATACGTTCTATTTTTATTCATTCAGGACCATTCGTCAATTAACACCTAATAATCCAATAGACTAAAAAATTCCTCTGGTTAATTTTGAAATCCCCGTAACTGCCATTACTTCAAGTGATTCTGAGGAAGACCTTGCAGAAGAAAGCAATGAAAAAGATGAACCCTCCCTAGTGCCTTGTGGAGACGAAACGCACACCATAAATTTAGGCACAGAAGAAGTAAAAAGGGAACTTAAGGTAGTGGAGAGTGAAGAATTGGGAGATATGATCAGTCTGCTTAAAGAATTCCTCGACGTATTTTCCTGGAGCTATGATGATATGTTGGGTTTGGACCCTCAGATAGTAACACACAAAATTCCCCTAATTCCGGGGACAATTCCGGTAAAGCAGAAGTTAAGAAGAATGAACCCCGACACACTGCTCAAAGTTCGGGACGAAGTCAAGAAACAGTATGACGCTGGGTTCCTGGAAGTGGTCAAATACCCCCAATGGGTGGCTAACGTCGTCCCGGTAATGAAAAAGGACGGGAGAGTTAGGGTGTGCATTGACTACAGGGATCTTAATAAAGCAAGCTTGAAAGACAATTTTCCTCTCCCCCACATTGATGTGTTAGTTGACAATGCTGCGGGATTAGACAGGTGTTCATGTATTGATGGGGCCCGATGGACGAGGAAGACAAGGATAAGACTGCTTTCATCACTCAATGGGGAGTGTTTTGCTATCGGGTCATGCCTTTCGGGTTGAAGAATGCTAGTGCTACCTACCAGTGCGCAATGGTCACATTATTCCATGATATGATGCATAAAGAGGTGGAAGTGTATGTGGATGATATGATCATTAAATCCAGACGAAAAAAAAGCCACGTACAGGTGATGAGGAGGGTATTCGAAAGGCTTAGGAAATACCAGTTGAAACTGAACCCTGCTAAATGCATATTCGGAGCTAGATCTGGGAAATTGTTGGGATTCATAGTAAGCGAGAGGGGAATAGAGGTTGATCCAGACAAGGTTCGAGCTATTCAAGAAATGCCATCCCCAAAAATAGAAAGGGAGGTGCGTAGTTTCCTGGGAAAATTGAACTACATATCAAGATTTATTTCCAATCTCACCGCTAAAGCCGAGCCTATTTTTAAACTACTCCAAAAGAACAACACCACCCAATGGGATTCAGTTTGTCAAGAGGCTTTTGAGACAATCAAGCGGTAACTATCAAACCCACTAGTGTTGGTTCCACCCATGGCGGGGAGACCTTTGATCCTGTATATGGCAGTCCAACAGAACTCGATGGGATGTGTTTTGGGACAACATGACGATACTGGCCGAAAGGAAAGGGCTATTTATTACCTGAGCAAAAAGTTCAATGATTGTGAGTCAAGATACTCTTTCTTAGAAAAGACTTGCTGCGCATTAGCCTGGACAGCGAATCGCCTCAAGCACTACATGCTGAATCACAAGACATGGCTCATCTCCAGGATGGATCCTATCAAATATGTATTCGAAAGCCCATTCGTACCAGGTAGGATAGCCAAGTGGCAGGTCATACTCTCCCAATATGACATAGTCTATAGGACCCGGAAGGCAGTGAAAGGTAGCGTGATCGCTGACCTCCTAGCAGAAAATCCTATCCAGGATTATGAAGCTCTGGATTTTGAGTTCCCTGATGATCATATTAATGAAGTAGACTGCAAAGAAGAGGGGCCAGCTGATGTATGGGAAATGTATTTCGACGAGTCACAATTTGTCCAAAGAATGGAATTGGAGCTGTATTGATATCCCCAGATGGAAAGCACTTCCCGATAGCCATTAAGTTGAGATTTGACTGCACCAATGACGTCGCAGAATATGAAGCATGTGTGAGGGGTCTACAGGCTGCAATCAAAATGAAAATCAGGAAGTTGGAGGTATATGGAGACTCAGCCCTGATTATATACCAAGTCAAGGGAGAATGGCAAACCAAGGATCCCAAGCTAATCCCATATCAGAGGTACTTACTGGAGCTGATTAAGAAATTCGAAGAGATCTCTTTCACTCACCTTAGTAGAGACAAGAATCAATTTGCCGATGCTTTAGCTACTCTAGTCGTTATGGCTCAAATCAAAGAAGGGCAGATGGCTCAGATATTGAAGATTAAGGCAAGGAATGAGCCAGCTTATTGCTTCATGATTGAGGAAGAACCCGACGGTAAACCTTGGTATCATGACATCCTAGTCTACTGTAGAACCAGAGAATTCCCCTTAGGGGCAAACCGAAACGAAAAGAGGATGCTTCGGAGATTAGCATTGGGATACTTCCCCAGTGGTGAAACCCTATACAAGAGAGGGTCCAACGGTGAACTGTTGAGATGTGTGGATGCAAAAGAGGCGAAGAAAATCCTTTTTGAGACTCATGAGGGAAATTGTGCAACCCATGCCAATGGGCACATGATGGCTAAGCAAATCATGCGACGGGGATATTTTTGGACTACAATGGAAAAGGATTGCATCGAGTATTTCCGAAAATGCCATAAGTGTCAAATCTATGCAGATCCGATAAATGTGCCGCCTCACAAATTGTTCAACCTCGCCTCACCATGGCCCTTCGCAATGTGGGGCATCGATGTGATCGGTCCCATCAACCCTAAGGCATCCAATGGGCACAGATTTATCCTAGTAGCTATCGACTATTTTTCTAAGTGGGTCGAAGCCACGTCATACGCCCATATCACGTAGAAAACGTTTCTCAAATTCCTCAGAAACAATATCATCTTCCGGCATGGCCTCCCTAATGAAATCGTCACTGATAACGCTAAGAATCTGAATGGTCCAAGGATTCAGAAATTGTGTGATCAATACAAAATCCGACACCTCAATTCCTCCCCATACCATCCCCAGATGAATGGAGTGGTGGAAGCTGCAAACAAAAACCTCAAGAGGATAATTCGGAAAATGACGGTCACGTATAGGGATTGGCATGATATGCTTCCTTACGCTCTCCACGCATACCAGACTTCTGTAAGAACCTCAACGGGGGCAACTCCATACTCACTGATTTTCGGGATGGAAGCGGTATCACCTATTGAAGTTGAAATTCCTTCCCTAAGGATTCTGAAGGAATCAGGGATTGATGAGTCAGAATGGATCCAGTCAAGGTTGGATCAGTTAAACTTGCTAGATGAGAAAAGGTTAGCAGCAGCATGTCATGGGTAGTTATACCAGATGAGGATGGCTAGAGCATTTGATAAAAGCGTTCGCCCACGCGAATTCCAACCCGGGGACCTAGTTCTGAAGAAAGTGCTGCCGAATCAAAACGATCCCCGGGGCAAATGGTCACCAACCTACGAGGGACCCTATGTGGTTAAAAAGGCATTTTCTGGAGGAGCCTTGATCTTGACCCACATGAACGGTGAAGAGTTTCCAAGACCTGTGAATGCTGACACCGTCAAGAAATACTATGCCTAAAAAAAAAAAAAAAAAAAAAGGGTAGGAGCGAAAACCCGAAAGGCCGCTCCTAGCAAAATGTGTGAAAGAAGGCGAAAACCCCGAAGGGGCACTTTCTATAAAATGAGTGAAGGATGAAAACCCGAAAGGGCGTCCTAAAAGAGTGTGAAAAAAAAAAAAAAACCTAGGGGTGAAAACCCAAAAGGGCATCCCGAGAACAAAAAGGGAGAAATAAGGAATGGGGGGCATGAAACCAGGATGAAGAGGAAACTGTCACGGCATGAGGCTTCAGAGAACTTGAAATAATGGCAGTTAAGGGATTTCAAAATCAGCCACAGGGAATATGTGAAAGCTATCCTTGTACCCTTCTTCTTTGAAACTTCTTCTTTGTTTTTATTAAAACCGTAATAAAATCACACTTCATTCCCCATGTTTCTATCTTTCCCTTATATTTCTGCAATCTCGTTATTTAATGCGCTATTTAAATCAGTTAAAATTTTTGCCATAAGATTAAGATTTGACAATTGATAACCTCACGTACTTTACTATGAGATTTGCAGGGAATGACCTAAAAAAAAAAAAAATTAGAGGTGAAAACCCGGAAGGGCACTTCTAGTCATATAGACGAAGGGGAAGTAAAACTCACATGCGCTGGGAGAAAGAAAAAAGAAAAGGGGCATTTGAAGAAATGGGGTCATAGGTTAAGTCTTGCAACTCGTCCTCCATTCATCATTGGTCTTCGGGATTCTGTTAAGTACACTTCATTGGGGAAGAACTGCTCGTGTCCGGATTAGGCATTGCTTTGTAAGTGCAATTTAAATTTCCTGTTATCAACCTCTGGTTCCTTGATCTAAGTTGATTTTAATTTCCTGGAATTTACATTTCCTGTTATCAACCTCTGGTTCCTTGATCTAAGTTGATTTTAATTTCCTGCAATTTACATTTCCTGTTATCAACCTCTGGTTCCTTGATCTAAGTTGATTTTAATTTCCTACAACTTACATTTCCTGTTATCAACCTCTGGTTCCTTGATCTAAGTTGATTTTAATTTCCTGCAATTTACATTTCCTGTTATCAACCTCTGGTTCCTTGATCTAAGTTGATTTTAATTTCCTGCAATTTACATTTCCTGTTATCAATCTCTGGTTCCTTGATCTAAGTTGATTTTAATTTCCTGCAATTTACATTTCCTGTTATCAACCTCTGGTTCCTTGATCTAAGTTGATTTTAATTTTCAGCAATTTAAATTTCCTGTTATTAACCTCTGGTTCCTTGATCTAAGTTGATTTTAATTACCTGCAATTTACATTTCCTGCTATCAACCTCTGGTTCTTTGATCCAAGTTGATTTTAGTTCAACTTCTGTTGCCAATTTTTAGGTCACCAACTTAAGTGTGCCTTAGCTCCCTAACTTCAAACACCTAATCGTTTAAAATATGAGTCTGAATCTTGACATAATTCCTACACGGGAAATTTTCCCTTTAATAGAAATTATGTAAAGAGGGGCAGCTGTTGACACCATATTTTGGCCGATCCCCAAAATCAATAAAACTTTGAAACCAACCCCCAGTACTAAGTCTCCCTGTGACAGCTAATCACATTTCCGATCCCTCTTTGATAGACAGTCACATTTCCGATCTCTCCTCACAAAGAATTGAATCAATGCTAAGTCCTCACATCAGTCAAAGCCTTACCAGTCTATTAGATCGCTCACCGATCTCTTAAACCCATTGTCGAATCTCCAGACCAGTCAAGTATATTCCTGATCTCTGTTGGCAAACGAAATAAACTGACAATAGATCTCTTCTTACCAGTTTTATTGCCGATCTCTCTTTCAAAAGTTTAAGAATGATTAAAGGTTCCATACCGGTTTAATGATGACCTTGATCCTAAGTATTTAAGCCGATTTTGACCAAGTCCCGTTTACCGATCTCATGCTCAATGTGTTTTCCGATCTCTCACACTTAGGTTAATAATCATTTTCAGTTATTTCAACATACTCAGACAATCAAGTGTTTAATAATTTAGAAATTTTCCGATCATAACCATTCATTGAACAAAAAAGGGCATTCCACTTCATTTCATTTCAAAAATTTGTACAAGTTATTCAGCTGGAGGATCACCCCCAGCCCGATCTACATTTGGTCCGTCCTCTCGCTCACCCTCAACCTCCTCCTCACTATCCTCACCCTCGCCTTCGGGAGCCAGGTCGGCCATCCAAGAGAAGTCCTCCTCTGGGTAACGCTTCTGGAGTTCGGTCAAGAGATCCTTGTGAGCGTTCACATAAGCACCGGCTATTCCTGTCACCATCTCTTCATCTTTTGCCTTAATCTCCTCAGCAAGGTGAGCTACCTGAGCAGCTTCGTTGGCCCGGAGCGCCTAGACTTCTCTAAGAGCATGATACCTTTCAGCAAGAACATGAGTCTGTTCGGCCAGCTTGATTCTTCAGTTCCATCACTATTAGGTCTTCCTCCTTGTTCAGGGTAATACGCCTCGGGATCAAGGGCCCCTGGTGCCACCAGCTACGGGGGAAGTCCTCAAAGCATTTCAGATTTTTGCTCCTCAGAATGAAGAAGCGGTTCTTCCAATTCTTAAGGGAGGAGGGTAGATCGGTAAAGAGCCCACAATGAGGCTTCGCCTGAAAGAACCAGTGCTCGTCGTCCTTTCGACGAGTTAGCCTGTGCAGTTCGGCGAACACCTTAGCCGTAGGTCTGATTCCCTTAGCTCGGCATAGGCCTCGGAAGGCTACCAAGATCCGCCACGAGTTAGGGTGAATTTGGGCAATGCACACTCGGTGATATTTTAGGACCTCTTTGAAGAAGTCGTCTAGAGGGAACCGAAGACCGGCCTTTAATTGTTCCTCGTATACCATAACCATGTCATTCTCTTCAAATAAGTGATCGGCTCGGTGATCGCCGTGACATCGGATAAGTTCATATGAATCGGGCTCAATGTTGTACTCCTGGCTAAAAGACTGCAGATCGGTTTCTTGCAAGATCGATGGCAGCTCGTCCATAGGAAGATTCTCCCTCCCTGAGGAAGGAACAAGCCTCGATGGTGCGGTTCGCCTCGAGCCGAACGAGACCCTAGAAGGTTCTGGTCGTGCGCTTGGCCCAACCACCTCTACTTCATCAGACGACCATGAAACATGGACGGAAGGTGGGGCTTGCCGCTCTCTGACCTTCGGTGCCGCTCATTTTTAAGGAAAACAAAGAACTTAAAGCTAAAAGAAGGATTAAAACCCTTACCGGAGCTTGAACGGAGTCGGAAGAGCTTGAAAATCGGGTGAGTTTTGGAATTGCTTGCGAGAGATAGAAAATGGCATAAGTAAGAAACTGGCTAACCCCTACCCCTATTTATACTCGTCCGAGCATTTAATGCTCACGATGTCCCAGGCAATGCATCGATTAACGAGATTCGCCAGCTGTTCTGACACGTCTCTCGAACACTCCAAATTCCATAAAGAGAACGGTTAATTAGAGATCGGCATATTAAGATAAATGTTTCGAATTGCAGATCAGTTAAGGGTTGTTCAGTTAGGAACCAGATCGGATAAACACATCAGAGATCAAAAAATAATCAATGCAATAATAATAAGATGATAATTGACTTTTATTTCCAAAAGATCGGATTACATCATTTGGGTGATCTCTAGGGATCGGAATAATAGAGATCGGAAGATGGGAGATCAGCATGAGAGATCGGAATAGGAGCGTGGGAGGGATTGGAAGGCAAAAAGAATAAGACAAATCCCAAATAACCGTCGTCAGAATCAAAGCTAAGGTAGTTAAAGCGTGGCAGACGAGATCTCCACCGCACGCCTAAGAATCGCCGCACGTCGACAGTGCGTGGTATGTCATGACAGTCCTGTACATCCCAATCTCCATCGTTGATCTCACTTGTAAGGACAAACCCGGAACCCTTGGATCAAGAAAGAAGACGACAAGACCAGCGTCTTTCGCTCTTAGCCCTCAGATCGCTCCGGACAAGAGGATATGAGACCGTCAGATTGAAAGAAGAGAAGGACGAATATTCTGAAGAATAATCTCAGCCGTTCATTTTGGTTCTCTTTAATTCTCAAGCATCCGATCATGTCCTTCAAAATCTAGACCCTCCATCTCCCTCAAAATAAATCCTGACCCTTCATTGGGAGCACCCAATTCCTATAAATACCTGCCTGAAAACTGTTCAAGACAAAAAAAAAAAAAATAGATAGATAAGAGGCAGTAACTATAGTGGAATAACTCTGAAACTTAATTCAGTTTGTTACTCTGCTATTTTTTGGAGTTTTCGGAGGAAAAAACTTTTGAAACTAGTTTTTTGAAGTGTTTTCTTGCAAAAGGGATTCTTGAATACTGAAATTTTTCATTTTCAGTTCGTTCATTATCCTGTGGCACTCTTACTTTTTGTCTTTGTTATCCTCTATTTCCATTCATATTGTCTAAGCTCAACTCCACTCAAGCTTGCTTATTTTGACCCGTTTAAATGTTAACAAAGAATACTTCATTTTGAGGCGAACCATAGTCCTCAGGCTGCCAACCTGCAATCTTGCTACTTTTTGCGATTCTGTAGTTAGTTCAATAGACTCGACTCCCTACAGGTCAGTGTTAATATCGCCATTTTATTAAGTCTAGTTCTCATTTCACGTATTTCCTTTTGTCCGCTTTTTTATGCCTGTTGTTTTCTTTAAGTTCATGTCACGCTAAAAAAATACAAAGGAAAGATATGCTCTAGTATACCCCCGTGCTGGCTAACCCACACTTTTGTTAATCGTTATTATTTCTAAACGCAAGTCATCTAGCCCCGAGTTACGTAGAAGCAGCTAGACATAATGTAGGTAACTGTGTTTAAAGTGCCTCTTTGAAAAAAAGAGGGTCTAAATAACACGTCAGGGAAATAGCAAAATTGGAGCACTAGGCTGACATGGGAGGCGATCCAGCATAATGCCATAAGGCGGAATAAAAAATCAAAACTCAGATAAGTAAAGGGGTACAGATAGGATACTGGTAAAGTGACCTTAGGGGAGGTCAGCAAAATTCAGTCCGGCGTCCCTTATTTAGTCTCAAAGTACCAACGAGTTAAAAGAAGTCTTATTTCGACCTTTGGCACCTTTAAATACTAGAACTCTTAAACTTAGACTCTTATGATATATGGCTGTGTCCAAATTTCGAAGAGGTCGGAAGGGAGTCTTTATCCGTTCCTCAAACAAAATTTTTAACAAATAGTTTAAAAGAGATCGGAGGAGAGTTCTTATCCGGTTCTCAATCTAAAATTTAAAATAAATACTTAATAGAGATCGGAGGAGAGTTCTTATCCGGTCTCAACTCAAAATTTTAATAAATATTAAATAGAGATCGGAGGAGAGTTCTTATCCAGTCTCAACTCAAAATTTTAATAAATATTAAATAGAGATCGGAGGAGAGTTCTTATCCGGTCTCAGCTCAAAATTTTAATAAATATTAAATAGAGATCGGAGGAGAGTTCTTATCCGGTCTCAACTCAGAATTTTAATAAATATTAAAGAGTTCGGAGAAGAGTTCTTATCCAATTCTTAAATTAAATTTTAATAAAATATTTCTTTCAAATAAAATTAACATACAACAGTAACTCACTAAGGTTGTCTCATTTACTTATGTATCTGGGTGATCCAAATTTAGTGAAAAATCAAATGTTCCTTTAGTCAAAAGGATTAACATGTGCATTCAAGCCCTCCTAACTAATGCAAAATTAAATCTACTTACCCTTATTAAGGGACGAGGTGGGGTGCCTAACACCTTCCCCACCCGTTTACGGACCCCGAACCTAGAATCTCTGCCTAGAAGTGGTTTCATCACAATTTATCTTCATAAACAGTTTTCTTTAATTTCCCTCAAAATTAAAGTGGCGACTCCTCACTCTTTCCCACTTCGGTGAGGGTTCGTTCAGGCGACCGCAAAACACCTTGCGACAAGCATTATAGCTTTTTTTCTTAGTGCACTCGGGGCAAAATTTTAGGTCATTCTGAGTTGTATAGACCAAGATGTGGTCATTTCACTAAAGCTGGACAGATTGGACCTTTAGTATAAAATTTAGTCAATTTTAGGTCACTTTTAGTTCTGGCAGTTTTGGTACCTGAACTTGTGCAAGCTATTTGACTAGGTTCTGGTCATTTTTGGGCTTTGGTGGCCTCATAAGAATTGTAGCTCTTTGTCTTATTGCACTCTGGGCAAAATTTCAGGTCATTCTGAGTTGTATAGACCAAGATATGGTCAATTTACTAAAGCTGGACAGATTGGACTTTTAGTACAAAATTTGTCAATTTTAGGTCACTTTTAGTTCTGGCAGTTTTGGTACCCGAACTTGTGCAGGTTATTTGAGTTGGGTCTGGTCATTTCTGGGCTTTGGTGTCTTCATAAGAATTTTAGTTCTTTGTCTAATTGCACTATGGGCAAAATTTCGACTCATTCTGACTTATATAGACCAGGATATGTTCAATTTACTAAAGCTGGACAGATTGCAACTTTAGTGCAAAATTTGGTCAATTTTAGGTCACTTTTAGTTCTAGCAGTTTTGGTACACGAAATTGTGCAAGCTATTTGACTTGGTTCTGATCATTTCTGGGCTTTGGTGTCTTCATAAGAATTGTAACTCTATGTCTTATTGCACTCTGGGCAAAATTTCAGGCCATTTTGAGTTGTATAGACCAATATATGGTCAATTTACTAAAGCTGGACAGATTGCACCTTTAGTGCAAAATTTGGTCGATTTTAGGTCACTTTTAGTTCTGACAGTTTTGGTACTCAAACTTGTGCAAGCTATCTGACTTGGTTTTGGTCATTTCTAGCCTTTGGTGTCTTCATAAGAATTGTAGCTCTTTCTTTTATTGCACTCTGGGCAAAATTTCATGTCATTCTAAGTTGTATTGGCCAAGATATGGTTAATTTACTAAAGCTGGACAGATTGCACCTTTAGTGCAAAATTTGGTCAATTTTAGGTCACTTTTAGTGCTGGCAGTTTTGGTATCTGAAATTTTGCTAGCTATTTGACTTGGTACTGGCCATTTTTGGGCTTTGGTGTCTTTATAAGAATTGTAGCTCTTTGTCTTATTGCACTCTGGGCAAAATTTCAGGTCATTCAGAGTTGTATAGACCAAGATATGGTCAATTTACTAAAGCCGCACGGATTGCACCTTTAGTGCAAAATTTGGTCAATTTTAGGTCACTTTTAGTTTTGGCAGTTTTGGTATCCGAAATTTTGCCCACTATTTGACTTGGTATTGGCTATTTTTGGGCTTTGGTGTCTTCATAAGAATTGTAGCTCTTTATCTTATTGCACTCTGGGCAAAATTTCAGTTCATTCTGAGTTATATAGACCAGGATATGGTCAATTAAATAAAGCTGGACAGATTGCAACTTTAGTGCAAAATTTGGTCAATTTTAGGTCACTTTTAGTTCTAGTAGTTTTGGTACTCGAACTTGTGCAATCTATTTGACTTGGTTCTGGTCATTTCTGGCCTTTGATGTCTTCATAAGAACTGTAGCTCTTTGTCTTATTGCACTCTGGGCAAAATTTCAACTCATTCTGACTTGTATAGACCAAGATATGGTCAATTTACTAAAGCTGCATAGATTGCACCTTTAGTGCAAAATTTGGTCAATTTTAGGTCACTTTTAGTTTTGGCAGTTTTGGCACCTAAACTTGTGCAGGCGCGTTGACTTGGTTCTATTCATTTCTGGGCTTTCGGGTCTTTATAAGAATTATAGCTCTTTGTCTTATTGCACTCTAGGTAAAATTTCAGGTCATTCGGAGTTGTATAGACCAAGATATGGTCAATTTACTAAAGCCGCGCAGATTGCACCTTTAGTGCAAAATTTGGTCAATTTTAGGTCACTTTTAGTTATGGCAGTTTTGGTACCCGAACTTGTGCAAGCTATTTGACTTGGTTCTGGTCATTTTCGGCCTTTGGTGTCTTCATAAGAATTATAGCTCTTTGTCTTTGTGTACTCGGGGCAAAATTTCAGGTCATTCTGAGTTGTATAGACCAAGATATGGTCAGTGGATTAAAGCTGGACAGATTGGACCTTTAGTGCAAAATTTAGTCAATTTTAGGTCTTTTTTAATTCTGGCAGTTTTGGTACCCGAACTTGTGCAAGCTATTTGACTAGGTTCTGGTCATTTTTGGGCTTTGGTGTCTTCATAAGAATTGTAGCTCTTTGTCTTATTGCACTCTGGGCAAAATTTCAGGTCATTCTGAGTTGTATAGACCAAGATATGGTCAATGTACTAAAGCTGGACAGATTAGACCTTTAGTGCAAAATTTGTCAATTTTAGGTCACTTTTAGTTCTGGCAGTTTTGGTACCCAAAATTTTGCAGGCTATTTGACTTGGGTCTGGTCATTTCTGGCCTTTGGTGTCTTCATAAGAATTATAGCTCTTTGTCCTATTGCACGCTAGGCAAAATTTCAACTCATTCTGAGTTGCATAGACCAGGATATGGTCAGCTTACTAAAGCTGGACAGATTGCAACTTTAGTGCAAAATTTGGTCAATTTTAGGTCACTTTTAGTTCTAGCAGTTTTGGTACCCGAAATTGTGCAAGCTATTTGACTTGGTTCTGATCATTTCTAGGCTTTGGTGTCTTCATAAGTATTGTAAATCTATGTCTTATTGTACTCTGGGCAAAATTTCAGGTCATTCTGAGTTGTATAGACCAAGATATTTTCAATTTATTAAAGCTGGACAGATTGCACCTTTAGTGCAAAATTTAGTCAATTTTAGGTCCATTTTAGTTTTGACAGTTTTGGTACTCGAACTTGTGCAAGCTATTTAACTTGGTTATGGCCATTTCTGGCCTTTGGTGCCTTCATAAGAATTGTAGCTCTATGTCTTATTGCACTCTGGGCAAAATTTCAGGTCATTCTGAGTTGTATAGGCCAAGATATGGTTAATTTACTAAAGCTGGACAGATTGCACCTCTAGTGCAAAATTTGGTCAGTTTTAGGTCACTTTTAGTTCTAGCAGTTTTGGTATCCGAAATTTTGTCAGCTATTTGACTTGGTATTGGCCGTTTCTGGGCTTTCGTGTCTTCATAAGAATTGTAGCTCTATGTCTTATTGCACTCTGGGCAAAATTTCAGGTCATTCTGAGTTGTATAGGCCAAGATATGGTTAATTTACCAATGCTGGACAGATTGCACCTTTAGTGCAAAATTTGGTCAATTTTAGGTCACTTTTAGTTCTGACAGTTTTGGTATCCGAAATTTTGCCCGCTATTTGACATGGTACTGGCCATTTTTGGGCTTTGGTGTCTTCATAAGAATTGTAGCTCTTTGTCTTATTGCACTCTGGGCAAAATTTCAAGTCATTCAGAGTTGTATAGAGCAAGATATGGTCAATTTACTAAAGCCGCGTAGATTGCACCTTTAGTGCAAAATTTGGTCAATTTTATGTCACTTTTAGTTCTGTCAGTTTTGGCATCCAAAATTGTGCAAGCTATTTGACTTGGTTCTCGTCATTTCTGGGCTTTGGTGTCTTCATAAGAATTGAAGCTCTACGTCTTATTGCACTCTGGGCAAAATTTCAAGTCATTCTGAGTTGCATAGGCCAAGATATGGTCAATTTACTAAAGCTGGACAGATTGCACCTTTAGTGCAAATTTTGGTCAGTTTTTGGTCACTTTTAGTTCTGGCAGTTTTGGTATCCGAAATTTTGCAAGCTATTTGACTTGGTACTGGTCATTTCTGGGATTTTGTGTCTTCATAAGAACTGTAGCTCTTTGTCTTATTGCACTCTGGGATAAATTTCAGGTCATTCTGAGTTGTATAGGCCAACATATGTTCAATTTACTAAAGCTGGACAGATTGCACCTTTAGGGCAAAATTTGCTCAATTTTAGTTCACTTTTAGTTCTGACAGTTTTGGTATTTGAAATTTTGCAAGCTATTTAACGTGGTACTGGTTATTTCTGGGCTTTGGTGTCTTCATAAGAACTGTAGCTCTTTGTCTTCTTGCACTCTGGGCAAAATTTCAGGTCATTCTGAGTTGTATAGACCAAGATATGGTCAATCAACTAAAGCCGCACAGATTGCACCTTTATTGCAAAATTTGGTCAATTTTAGGTCACTTTTAGTTCTTGCAGTTTTGGCACCTGAACTTGTGCAAGCTATTTGACTTGGTTCTGTTCATTTCTGGGCTTTGGGGTCTTCATAAGAACTGTAGCTCTTTGTCTTATTGCACTCAAGGCAAAATTTCAGGTCATTCTGAGTTGTATAGACCATGATATGGTCAATTTACTAAAGCTACACAGATTGCACCTTTAGTGCAAAATTTGGTCAATTTTAGATCACTTCTTGTTCTGGCAGTTTCGGTACCCGAACTTGTGCAAGCTATTTGACTTGGCACTGGTCATTTCTGGGCTTTGGTGTCTTCATAAGAACTGTAGCTCTTTGTCTTATTGCACTTTGGGCAAAATTTCAGGTCATTCTGAGTTGTATAGACCAAGATATGGTCAATTTACTAAAGCTGCGTAGATTGCACCTTTAGTGCAAAATTTGGTCAATTTTAGGTCACTTTTAGTTATGGCAGTTTTGGTACCCGAACTTATGCAAGCTATTTGACTTGGTTCTGGTCATTTTCGGCCTTTGGTGTCTTCATAAGAATTATAGCTCTTTGTCTTAGTGCACTCGGGGCAAAATTTTAGGTCATTCTGAGTTGTATAGACCAAGATATGGTCATTTCACTAAAGCTGGACAGATAGGACCTTTAGTGCAAAATTTAGTTAATTTTAGGTCTCTTTTAGTTCTGGCAGTTTTGGTACCTGATTTTATGCAAGCTATTTGACTAGGTTCTGGTCATTTTTGGGCTTTGGTGCCCCCATAAGAATTGTAGCTCTTTGTCTTATTGCACTCTGGGCAAAATTTCAGGTCATTCTGAGTTGTATAGACCAAGATATGGTCAATTTACTAAAGCTGGACAGATTGGACTTTTTGTACAAAATTTGTCAATTTTAGGTCACTTTTAGTTCTGGCAGTTTTGGTACCCGAACTTGTGCAGGTTATTTGAGTTGGGTCTGGTCATTTCTGGGCTTTAGTGTCTTCATAAGAATTTTAGCTCTTTGTCTAATTGCACTATGGGCAAAATTTTGACTCATTCTGACTTATATAGACCAGGATATGTTCAATTTACTAAAGCTGGACAGATTCCAACTTTAGTGCAAAATTTGGTCAATTTTAGGTCACTTTTAGTTCTAGCAGTTTTGGTTCACGAAATTGTGCAAGCTATTTGACTTGGTTCTGATCATTTCTGGGCCTTGGTGTCTTCATAAGAATTGTAACTCTATGTCTTGTTGCACTCTGGGCAAAATTTCAGGCCATTTTGAGTTGTATAGACCAATATATGGTCAATTTACTAAAGCTAGACAGATTGCACCATTAGTGCAAAATTTGGTCGATTTTAGGTCACTTTTAGTTCTGACAGTTTTGGTACTCAAACTTGTGCAAGCTATCTGACTTGGTTTTGGTCATTTCTTGCCTTTGGTGTCTTCATAAGAATTGTAGCTCTATCTTTTATTGCACTCTGGGCGAAATTTCATGTCATTCTAAGTTGTATAGGCCAAGATATGGTTAATTTACTAAAGCTAGACAGATTGCACCTTTAGTGCAAAATTTGGTCAATTTTAGGTCACTTTTAGTGCTGGCAGTTTTGGTATCTAAAATTTTGCTAGCTATTTGACTTGGTACTGGCCATTTTTGGGCTTTGGTGTCTTCATAAGAATTGTAGCTCTTTGTCTTATTGCACTCTGGGCAAAATTTCAGGTCATTCAGAGTTGTATAGACCAAGATATGGTCAATTTGCTAAAGCCGCACAGATTGCACCTTTAGTGCAAAATTTGGTCAATTTTAGGTCACTTTTAGTTTTGGCAGTTTTGGTATCCGAAATTTTGCCCACTATTTGACTTGGTACTCGCCATTTTCGGGCTTTGGTGTCTTCATAAGAATTGTAGCTCTTTATCTTATTGCACTCTGGGCAAAATTTCAGTTCATTCTGAGTTATATAGACTAGGATATGGTCAATTAAATAAAGCTGGACAGATTGCAACTTTAGTGCAAAATTTGGTCAATTTTAGGTCACTTTTAGTTCTAGTAGTTTTGGTAATCGAACTTGTGCAATCTATTTGACTTGGTTCTGGTCATTTCTAGCCTTTGATGTCTTCATAAGAACTGTAGCTCTTTGTCTTATTGCACTCTGGGTAAAATTTCAACTCATTCTGACTTGTATACACCAAGATATGGTCAATTTACTAAAGCCGCATAGATTGCACCTTCAGTGCAAAATTTGGTCAATTTTAGGTCACTTTTAGTTTTGGCAGTTTTGGCACCCAACTTGTGCAGGCTATTTGACTTGGTTCTATTCATTTCTGGGCTTTCGGGTCTTTATAAGAATTGTAGCTCTTTGTCTTATTGCACTCTAGGTAAAATTTCAGGTCATTCGGAGTTGTATAGACCAAGATATGGTCAATTTACTAAAGCTGCGCAGATTGCACCTTTAGTGCAAAATTTGGTCAATTTTAGGTCACTTTTAGTTATGGCAGTTTTGGTACCCGAACTTGTGCAAGCTATTTGACTTGGTTCTGGTCATTTTCGGCCTTTGGTGTCTTCATAAGAATTATATCTCTTTGTCTTTGTGTACTCGGGGCAAAATTTCAGGTCATTCTGAGTTGTATAGACCAAGATATGGTCATTGGATTAAAGCTGGACAGATTGGACCTTTAGTGCAAAATTTAGTCAATTTTAGGTCTTTTTTAATTCTGGCAGTTTTGGTACCCGAACTTGTGCAAGCTATTTGACTAGGTTTTGGTCATTTTTGGGCTTTGGTGTCTTCATAAAAATTGTAGCTCTTTGTCTTATTGCACTCTGGGCAAAATTTCAGGTCATTCTGAGTTGTATAGACCAAGATATGGTCAATGTACTAAAGCTGGACAGATTAGACCTTTAGTGCAAAATTTGTCAATTTTAGGTCACTTTTAGTTCTGGCAGTTTTGGTACGCAAAATTTTGCAGTCTATTTGACTTGTGTCTGGTCATTTCTGGGCTTTGGTGTCTTCATAAGAATTATAGCTCTTTGTCCTATTGCACGCTAGGCAAAATTTCAACTCATTCTGAGTTGCATATACCAGGATATGGCAGCTTACTAAAGCTGGACAGATTGCAACTTTAGTGCAAAATTTGGTCAATTTTAGGTCACTTTTAGTTCTAGCAGTTTTGGTACCCGAAATTGTGCAAGCTATTTGACTTGGTTCTGATCATTTCTAGGCTTTGGTGTCTTCATAAGTATTGTAACTCTATGTCTTATTGCACTCTGGGCAAAATTTCAGGTCATTCTGAGTTGTATAGACCAAGATATGGTCATTTCACTAAAGCTGGACAGATAGGACCTTTAGTGCAAAATTTAGTCAATTTTACGTCTCTTTTAGTTCTGGCAGTTTTGGTACCTGATTTTATGCAAGCTATTTGACTAGGTTCTGGTCATTTTTGGGCTTTGGTGCCTCCATAAGAATTGTAGCTCTTTGTCTTATTGCACTCTGGGCAAAATTTCAGGTCATTCTGAGTTGTATAGACCAAGATATGGTCAATTTACTAAAGCTGGACAGATTGGACTTTTAGTACAAAATTTGTCAATTTTAGGTCACTTTTAGTTCTGGCAGTTTTGGTACCCGAACTTGTGCAGGTTATTTGAGTTGGGTCTGGTCATTTCTGGGCTTTAGTGTCTTCATAAGAATTTTAGCTCTTTGTCTAATTGCACTATGGGCAAAATTTCAGGTCATTCTGAGTTGTATAGACCAAGATATTTTCAATTTATTAAAGCTGGACAGATTGCACCTTTAGTGCAAAATTTAGTCAATTTTAGGTCCATTTTAGTTCTGACAGTTTTGGTACTCGAACTTGTGCAAGCTATTTGACTTGGTTCTGGCCATTTCTGGCCTTTGGTGTCTTCATAAGAATTGTAGCTCTATGTCTTATTGCACTCTGGGCAAAATTTCAGGTCATTCTGAGTTGTATAGGCCAAGATATGGTTAATTTACTAAAGCTGGACAGATTGCACCTCTAGTGCAAAATTTGGTCAATTTTAGGTCACTTTTAGTTCTAGCAGTTTTGGTATCCGAAATTTTGCCAGCTATTTGACATGGTACTGGCCATTTCTGGGCTTTGGTGTCTTCATAAGAATTGTAGCTCATTGTCTTATTACTCTCTGGGCAAAATTTCAGGTCATTCATAGTTGTATAGAGCAAGATATGGTCAATTTACTAAAGCCGCGTAGATTGCACCTTTAGTGCAAAATTTGGTCAATTTTATTTCACTTTTAGTTCTGTCAGTTTTGGCATCCAAAATTGTACAAGCTATTTGACTTGGTTCTCGTCATTTCTGGGCTTTGGTGTCTTCATAAGAATTGAAGCTCTACGTCTTATTGCACTCTGGGCAAAATTTCAAGTCATTCTGAGTTGTATAGGCCAAGATATGGTCAATTTACTAAAGCTGGACAGATTGCACCTTTAGTGCAAATTTTGGTCAGTTTTTGGTCACTTTTAGTTCTGGCAGTTTTGGTATCCGAAATTTTGCAAGCTATTTGACTTGGTACTGGTCATTTCTGGGCTTTGGTGTCTTCATAAGAACTGTAGCTCTTTGTCTTATTGCACTCTGGGATAAATTTCAGGTCATTCTGAGTTGTATAGGCCAACATATGTTCAATTTACTAAAGCTGGACAGATTGCACCTTTAATGCAAAATTTGGTCAATTTTAGTTCACTTTTAGTTCTGACAGTTTTGGTATTTGAAATTTTGCAAGCTATTTAACGTGGTACTGGTTATTTCTGGGCTTTGGTGTCTTCATAAGAACTGTAGCTTTTTGTCTTCTTGCACTCTGGGCAAAATTTCATGTCATTCTGAGTTGTATAGACCAAGATATGGTCAATCAACTAAAGCCGCACAGATTGCACCTTTAGTGCAAAATTTGGTCAATTTTAGGTCACTTTTAGTTCTGGCAGTTTTGGCACCTGAACTTGTGCAAGCTATTTGACTTGGTTCTGTTCATTTCTGGGCTTTGGGGTCTTCATAAGAACTGTAGCTCTTTGTCTTATTGCACTCAAGGGAAAATTTCAGGTCATTCTGAGTTGTATAGACCATGATATGGTCAATTTACTAAAGCTACACAGATTGCACCTTTAGTGCAAAATTTGGTCAATTTTAGATCACTTCTTGTTCTGGCAGTTTCGGTACCCGAACTTGTGCAAGCTATTTGACTTGGCACTGGTCATTTATGGGCTTTGGTGTCTTCATAAGAACTGTAGCTCTTTGTCTTATTGCACTCTGGGCAAAATTTCAGGTCATTCTGAGTTGTATAGACCAAGATATGGTCAATTTACTAAAGCTGCGTAGATTGCACCTCTAGTGCAAAATTTGATCCATTTTAGGTCACTTTTAGTTATGGCAGTTTTGGTACCCGAACTTGTGCAAGCTATTTGACTTGGTTCTGGTCATTTTCGGCCTTTGGTGTCTTCATAAGAATTATAGCTCTTTGTCTTAGTGCACTCGGGGCAAAATTTTAGGTCATTCTGAGTTGTATAGACCAAGATATGGTCATTTCACTAAAGCGGGACAGATTGGACCATTAGTGCAAAATTTAGCCAATTTTATGTCTCTTTTAGTTCTGGCAGTTTTGGTCCCTGATTTTATGCAAGCTATTTGACTAGGTTCTGGTCATTTTTGGGCTTTGGTGCCCCCATAAGAATTGTAGCTCTTTGTCTTATTGCACTCTGGGCAAAATTTTAGGTCATTCTGAGTTGTATAGACCAAGATATGGTCAATTTACTAAAGCTGAAAAGATTGGACTTTTAGTGTAAAATTTGTCAATTTTAGGTCACTTTAAGTTCTAGCAGTTTTGGTACCCGAACTTGTGCAGGTTATTTGAGTTGGGTCTGGTCATTTCTGGGCTTTGGTGTCTTCATAAGAATTTTAGCTCTTTGTCTAATTGCACTCTGGGCAAAATTTCAACTCATTCTGACTTATATAGACCAGGATATGTTCAATTTACTAAAGCTGGACAGATTGCAACTTTAGTGCAAAATTTGGTCAATTTTAGGTCACTTTTAGTTCTAGCAGTTTTGGTACACGAAATTGTGCAAGCTATTTGACTTGGTTCTGATCATTTCTAGGCTTTGGTGTCTTCATAAGAATTGTAACTCTATGTCTTATTGCACTCTGGGCAAAATTTCAGGCCATTTGGAGTTGTATAGACCAATATATGTTCAATTTACTAAAGCTGGACAGATTGCACCTTTAGTGCAAAATTTGATCGATTTTAGGTCACTTTTAGTTCTGACAGTTTTGGTACTCAAACTTGTGCAAGCTATCTGACTTGGTTTTGGTCATTTCTGGCCTTTGGTGTCTTCATAAGAATTGTAGCTCCTTCTTTTATTGCACTCAAGTAAATTTCATGTCATTCGAGTTGTATAGGCCAAGATATGGTTAATTTACTAAAGCTGGACAGATTGCACCTTTAGTGCAAAATTTGGTCAATTTTAGGTCACTTTTAGTTCTGGCAGTTTTGGTATCTGAAATTTTGCCAGCTATTTGAGTTGGTACTGGCCATATTTGGGCTTTGGTGTCTTCATAAGAATTGTAGCTCTTTGTCTTATTGCACTCTGGGCAAAATTTCAGGTCATTCAGAGTTGTATAGACCAAGATATGGTCAATTTACTAAAGCCGCACATATTGCAACTTTAGTGCAAAATTTGGTCAATTTTAGGTCACTTTTAGTTTTGGCAGTTTTGGTATCCGAAATTTTGCCCACCATTTGACTTGGTACGAGCCATTTTTGGGCTTTGGTGTCTTCATAAGAATTGTAGCTCTTTGTCTTATTGCACTCTGGGCAAAATTTCAGTTCATTCTGAGTTATATAGACCAGGATATGGTCAATTAACTAAAGCTGGACAGACTTCAACTTTAGTGCAAAATTTGGTCAATTTTAGGTCACTTTTAGTTCTAGTAGTTTTGGTACTCGAACTTGTGCAATCTATTTGACTTGGTTCTGGTCATTTCTGGCCTTTGATGTCTTCATAAGAACTGTAGCTCTTTGTCTTATTGCACTCTGGGTAAAATTTCAACTCATTCTGACTTGTATAGACCATGATATGGTCAATTTACTAAAGCCGCATAGATTGCACCTTTAGTGCAAAATTTGGTCAATTTTAGGTCACTTTTAGTTTTGGCAGTTTTGGCACCCAAACTTGTGCAGGCTATTTGACTTGGTTCTATTCATTTCTGGGCTTTCGGGTCTTTATAAGAACTGTAGCTCTTTGTCTTATTGCACTCTGGGTAAAATTTCAGGTCATTCTGATTTGTATAGACCAAGATATGGTCAATTTACTAAAGCTGTGCAGATTGCACCTTTAGTGCAAAATTTGGTCAATTTTAGGTCACTTTTAGTTATGGCAGTTTTGGTACCCGAACTTGTGCAAGCTATTTGACTTGGTTCTGGCCATTTTCGGCCTTTGGTGTCTTCATAAGAATTATAGCTCTTTGTCTTTGTGCACTCGGGACAAAATTTCAGGTCATTCTGAGTTGTATAGACCAAGATATGGTCATTGGACTAAAGCTGGACCGATTGGACCTTTAGTGCAAAATTTAGTCAATTTTAGGTCACTTTTAATTCTGGCAGTTTTGGTACCCGAACTTGTACAAGCTATTTGACTAGGTTCTAGTCATTTTTGGGCTTTGGTGTCTTCATAAGAATTGTAGCTCTTTGTCTTATTGCACTCTGGGCAAAATTTCAGGTCATTCTGAGTTGTATAGACCAAGATATGGTCAATGTAGTAAAGCTGGACAGATTAGACCTTTAGTGCAAAATTTGTCAATTTTAGGTCACTTTTAGTTCTGGCAGTTTTGGTACCCGAAATTTTGCCGGCTATTTGACTTGGGTCTGGTCATTTCTGGGCTTTGGTGTCTTCATAAGAATTATAGCTCTTTGTCCTATTGCACGCTAGGCAAAATTTCAACTCATTCTGAGTTACATAGACCAGGATATGGTCAGCTTACCTAAGCTGGACAGATTGCAACTTTAGTGCAAAATTTGGTCAATTTTAGGTCACTTTTAGTTCTAGCAGTTTTGGTACCCGAAATTGTGCAAGCTATTTGACTTAGTTCTGATCATTTCTAGGCTTTGGTGTCTTCATAAGTATTGTAACTCTATGTCTTATTGCACTCTGGGCAAAATTTCAGGTCATTCTGAGTTGTATAGACCAAGATATTTTCAATTTACTAAAGCTGGACAGATTGCACCTTTAGTGCAAAATTTGGTCAATTTTAGGTCCATTTTAGTTTTGACAGTTTTGGTACCCGAAATTGTGCAAGCTATTTGACTTGGTTCTGGTCATTTTTGGGCTTTAGTGTCTTCAAAAGAATTATAGCTCATTGTCTTATTGCACTCTGGGCAAAATTTTAGGTCATTCTGAGTTGTATAGGCCAAGATATGGTCAATTTACTAAAGCTGGACAGATTGCACCTTTAGTGTAAAATTTAGTCAATTTTAGGTCACTTTCAGTTATGGCAGTTTTGGTACCCAAACTTGTGCAAGCTATTTGACTTGGGTCTAGTCATTTTCTGGGCTTTGGTGTCTTCATAAGAATTATAGCTCATTATCTTATTGCACTCTGGGCAAAATTTCAGGTCATTCTGAGTTGTATAGGCCAAGATATGGTTAATTTACCAAAGCTGGACAGATTGCACCTTTAGTGCAAAATTTGGTCCATTTTAGGTCACTTTTAGTTCTGGCAGTTTTGGTATCCGAAATTTTGCCAGCTATTTGACTGGGTACTGGCCATTTCTGGGCCTTGGTGTCTTCATAAGAATTGTAGCTCTTTGTCTTATTGCACTCTGGGCAAAATTTCAGGTCATTATGAGTTGTATAGAGCAAGATATGGTCAATTTACTAAAGCCGCGCAGATTGCACCTTTAGTGCAAAATTTGGTCAATTTTATGTCACTTTTAGTTCTGTCAGTTTTGGCATCCAAAATTGTGCAAGCTATTTGACTTGGTTCTGGTCATTTCTGGGCTTTGGTGTCTTCATAAGAATTGAAGCTCTATGTCTTATTGAACTCTGGGCAAAATTTCAAGTCATTCTGAGTTGCATAGGCCAAGATATGGTCAATTTACTAAGGCTGGACAAATTGCACCTTTAGTGCAAATTTTGGTCAGTTTTTGGTCACTTTTAGTTCTGGCAGTTTTGGTATCCGAAATTTTGCAAGCTATTTGACTTGGTACTGGTCATTTCTGGGCTTTAGTGTCTGCATAAGAACTGTAGCTCTTTGTCTTATTGCACTCTGGGATAAATTTCAGGTCATTCTGAGTTGTATAGGCCAACATATGTTCAATTTACTAAAGCTAGACAGATTGCTCCTTTAGTGCAAAATTTGGTCAATTTTAGGTCACTTTTAGTTCTGACAGTTTTGGTATTTGAAATTTTGCAAGCTATTTAACGTGGTACTGGTCATTTCTGGGCTTTGGTGTCTTCATAAGAACTGTAGCTCTTTGTCTTCTTGCACTCTGGGCAAAATTTCAGGTCATTCTGAGTTGTATAGACCAAGCTATGGTCAATTAACTAAAGCCACACAGATTGCACCTTTAGTGCAAAATTTGGTCAATTTTAGGTCACTTTTAGTTCTGGCAGTTTTGGCACCTGAACTTGTGCAAGCTATTTGACTTGGTTCTGTTCGTTTCTGGGCTTTGGGGTCTTCATAAGAACTGTAGCTCTTTGTCTTATTGCACTCAAGGCAAAATTTCAGGTCATTCTGAGTTGTATAGACCATGATATGGTCAATTTACAAAAGCTACACAGATTGCACCTTTATTGCAAAATTTGGTCAATTTTAGATCACTTCTTATTCTGGCAGTTTCGGTATCCGAACTTGTGCAAGCTATTTGACTTGGCACTGGTCATTTCTGGGCTTTGGTGTCTTCATAAGAACTGTAGGTCTTTGTCTTATTGCGCTCTGGGCAAAATTTCAGGTCATTTTGAGTTGTATAGACCAAGATATGGTCAATTTACTAAAGTCACAGATTGCACCTTTTGTGCAAAATTTGGTCAATTTTAGGTCACTTTTAGTTATGGCAGTTTTGGTACCCGAACTTGTGCAAGCTATTTGACTTGGTTCTAGTCATTTTCGGCCTTTGGTGTCTTCATAAGAATTATAGCTCTTTGTCTTAGTGCACTCGGGGCAAAATTTTAGGTCATTCTGAGTTGTATAGACCAAGATATGGTCATTTCACTAAAGCTGGACAGATTGGACCTTTAGTGCAAAATTTAGTCAATTTTAGGTCACTTTTAGTTCTGGCAGTTTTGGTACCTGAACTTGTGCAAGCTATTTGACTAGGTTCTGGTCATTTTTGGGCTTTGGTGCCCTCATAAGAATTGTAGCTCCTTGTCTTATTGCACTCTGGGCAAAATTTCAGGTCATTCTGAGTTGTATAGACCAAGATATGGTCAATTTACTAAAGCTGGACAGATTGGACTTTTAGTGCAAAATTTGTCAATTTTAGGTCACTTTATGTTCTAGCAGTTTTGGTACCCGAACTTGTGCAGGTTATTTGAGTTGGGTCTGGTCATTTTCTGGGCTTTGGTGTCTTCATAAGAATTTTAGCTCTTTGTTTAATTGCACTATGGGCAAAATTTCGACTCATTCTGACTTATATAGACCAGGATATGTTCAATTTACTAAAGTTGGACAGATTGTAACTTTAGTGCAAAATTTGATCAAATTTAGGTCACTTTTAGTACTAGCAGTTTTGGTACACAAAATTGTGCAAGCTATTTGACTTGGTTCTGATCATTTCTGGGCATTGGTGTCTTCACAAGAATTGTAACTCTATGTCTTATTGCACTATGGGCAAAATTTCAGGCCATTTTGAGTTGTATAGACCAATATATGGTCAATTTACTAAAGCTGGACAGATTGCACCTTTAGTGCAAAATTTGGTCGATTTTATGTCACTTTTAGTTCTGACAGTTTTGGTACTCAAACTTGTGCAAGCTATCTGACTTGGTTTTGGTCATTTCTGGCCTTTGGTTTCTTCATAAGAATTGTAGCTCTTTCTTTTATTGCACTCTGGGCGAAATTTCATGTCATTCTGAGTTGTATAGGCCAAGATATGGTTAATTTACTAAAGCTGGACAGATTGCACCTTTAGTGCAAAATTTGGTCAATTTTAGGTCACTTTTAGTTCTGGCAGTTTTGGTATATGAAATTTTGCCAGCTATTTGACTTGGTACTGGCCATTTTTGGGCTTCGGTGTCTTCATAAGAATTGTAGCTCTTTGTCTTATTGCACTCTGGGCAAAATTTCAGGTCATTCAGAGTTGTATAGACCAAGATATGGTCAATTTACTAAAGCCGCACATATTGCAACTTTAGTGCAAAATTTGGTCAATTTTAGGTCACTTTTAGTTTTGGCAGTTTTGGTATCCGAAATTTTGCCCACCATTTGACTTGGTACGAACCATTTTTGGGCTTTGGTGTCTTCATAAGAATTGTAGCTCTTTGTCTTATTGCACTCTGGACAAAATTTCAGTTCATTCTGAGTTATATAGACCAGGATATGGTCAATTAACTAAAGTCGACAGATTTCAACTTTAGTGCAAAATTTGGTCAATTTTAGGTCACTTTCAGTTCTAGTAGTTTTGGTACTCGAACTTGTGCAATCTATTTGACTTGGTTCTGGTCATTTCTGGCCTTTGATGTCTTCATAAGAACTGTAGCTCTTTGTCTTATTGCACTCTGGGCAAAATTTCAACTCATTCTGACTTGTATAGACCAAGATATGGTCAATTTACTAAAGCCGCATAGATTGCACCTTTAGTGCAAAATTTGGTCAATTTTAGGTCACTTTTAGTTTTGGCAGTTTTGGCACCCAAACTTGTGCAGGCTATTTGACTTGGTTCTATTCATTTCTGGGCTTTCGGGTCTTTATAAGAACTGTAGCTCTTTGTCTTATTGCACTCTGGGTAAAATTTCAGGTCATTCTGATTTGTATAGACCAAGATATGGTCAATTTACTAAAGCTGCGCAGATTGCACCTTTAGTGCAAAATTTGGTCAATTTTAGGTCACTTTTAGTTATGGCAGTTTTGGTACCCGAACTTGTGCAAGCTATTTGACTTGGTTCTGGTCATTTTCAGCCTTTGGTGTCTTCATAAGAATTATAGCTCTTTGTCTTTGTGCACTCGGGACAAAATTTCAGGTCATTCTGAGTTGTATAGACGAAGATATGGTCATTGGACTAAAGTTGGACAGATTGGACCTTTAGTGCAAAATTTAGTCAATTTTAGGTCACTTTTAATTCTGGCAGTTTTGGTACCCGAACTTGTACAAGCTATTTGACTAGGTTCTAGTCATTTTGGGCTTTGGTGTCTTCATAAGAATTGTGGCTCTTTGCCTTATTGCACTGGGCAAAATTTCGTGTCATTCGAGTTGTATAGACCAAGATATGGTCAATGTACTAAAGTCGATGATTAGACCTTTAGTGCAAAATTTGTCAATTTTAGGTCACTTTTAGTTCTGGCAGTTTTGGTACCCGAAATTTTGCCTGCTATTTGACTTGGGTCTGGTCATTTCTGGGCTTTGGTGTCTTCATAAGAATTATAGCTCTTTGTCCTATTGCACTCTAGGTAAAATTTCAACTCATTCGAGTTATATAGACTAGAATATGGTCAGCTTACCTAAGCTGGACAGATTGCAACTTTAGTGCAAAATTTGGTCAATTTTAGGTCACTTTTAGTTCTAGCAGTTTTGGTACCCGAAATTGTGCAAGCTATTTGACTTAGTTCTGATCATTTCTAGGCTTTGGTGTCTTCATAAGAATTGTAACTCTATGTCTTATTGCACTGGGCAAAATTTCAGTCATTCTGAGTTGTATAGACCAAGATATTTTCAATTTACTAAAGTCGACAGATTGCACCTTTAGTGCAAAATTTGGTCAATTTTAGGTCCATTTTAGTTCGATGCTTTGGTACCGAAATTGTGCAAGCTATTTGACTTGGTTCTGGTCATTTTTGGGCTTTAGTGTCTTCATAAGAATTGCAACTCATTGTCTTATTGCACTCTGGGCAAAATTTTAGGTCATTCTGAGTTGTATAGGCCAAGATATGGTCAATTTACTAAAGCTGGACAGATTACACCTTTAGTGTAAAATTTAGTCAATTTTAGGTCACTTTCAGTTATGGCGCTTTGGTACCCAAACTTTTGCAAGCTATTTGACTTGGTCCGGTCATTTTCTGGCTTTGGTGTCTTCATAAGAATTATAGCTCTTTGTCTTATTGCACTGGGCAAAATTTCAGTCATTCTGAGTTGTATAGGCCAAGATATGGTTAATTTACCAAAGCTGGACAGATTGCACCTTTAGTGCAAAATTTGGTCCATTTTAGGTCACTTTTAGTTCTGGCAGTTTTGGTATCCGAAATTTTGCCAACTATTTGACTGGGTACTGGCCATTTCTGGGCCTTGGTGTCTTCATAAGAATTGTAGCTCTTTGTCTTATTGCACTGGGCAAAATTTCAGGTCATTATGAGTTGTATAGAGCAAGATATGGTCAATTTACTAAAGTCTGCAGATTGCACCTTTAGTGCAAAATTTGGTCAATTTTATGTCACTTTTAGTTATGGCTTTGGTATCCAAAATTGTGCAAGCTATTTGACTTGGTTCTAGTCATTTTCGGCCTTTGGTGTCTTTATAAGAATTATAGCTCTTTGTCTTAGTGCACTCGGGGCAAAATTTTAGGTCATTTTGAGTTGTATAGACCAAGATATGGTCATTTCACTAAAGCTGGACAGATTGGACCTTTAGTGCAAAATTTAGTCAATTTTAAGTCACTTTTAGTTCTAGCAGTTTTGGTACCTGAAAATTGTGCAAGCTATTTGACTTGGTTCTTATCATTTCTGGGCTTTGGTGTCTTCATAAGAATTGTAACTCTATGTCTTGTTGCACTCTAGGCAAAATATCAGGTCATTCTGAGTTGTATAGACCAAGATATGGTCAATTTACTAAAGTTGGACAGATTGCTCCTTTAGTGCAAAATTTGGTCAATTTTAGGTCCCTTTTAGTTTTGGCAGTTTTGGTACCCGAACTTGTGCAAGCTAATTGACTTGGTACTGGTCATTTCTGGGCTTTGGTGTCTTCATAAGAACTGTAGCTCTTTGTCTTCTTGCACTCTGGGCAAAATTTCAGGTCATTTTGAGTTGTATAGACCAAGATATGGTCAATTAACTAAAGACGCACAGATTGCACCTTTAGTGCCAAATTTGGTCAATTTTACGTCACTTTTAGTTCTGGCAGTTTTGGCACCTGAACTTGTGCAAGCTATTTGACTTGGTTCTGTTCATTTCTGGGCTTTGGAGTCTTCATAAGAACTGTAGCTCTTTGTCTTATTGCACTCTAGGCAAAATTTAAGGTCATTCTGAGTTGTATAGACCAAGATATGGTCAATTTACTAAAGCTACACAGATTGCACCTTTAGTGCAAAATTTGGTCAATTTTAGATCACTTCTTATTCTGGCAGTTTTGGTACCCGAACTTGTGCATCCTATTTGACTTGGCACTGGTCATTTCTAGGCTTTGGTGTCTTCATAAGAACTGTAGCTCTTTGTTTTATTGCGCTCTGTGCAAAATTTCAGGTCATTCTGAGTTGTATAGACCAAGATATGGTTAATTTACTAAAGCTGCGCAGATTGCACCTTTAGTGCAAAATTTGGTCAATTTTAGGTCACTTTTAGTTATGGCAGTTTTGGTACCCGAACTTGTGCAAGCTATTTGACTTGGTTCTAGACATTTTCGGCCTTTGGTGTCTTTATAAGAATTATAGCTCTTTGTCTTAGTGCACTCGGGGCAAAATTTTAGGTCATTCTGAGTTGTATAGACCAAGATATGGTCATTACACTAAAGCTGGACAGATTGGTCCTTTAGTGCAAAATTTAGTCAATTTTAGGTCACTTTTAGTTCTGGCAGTTTTGGTACCTGAACTTGTGCAAGCTATTTGACTAGGTTCTGGTCATTTTTGGGCTTTGGTGCCCTCATAAGAATTGTAGCTCTTTGTCTTATTGCACTCTGGGCAAAATTTCAGGTCATTCTGAGTTGTATAGACCAAGATATGGTCAATTTACTAAAGCTGGACAGATTGGACTTTTAGTGCAAAATTTGTCAATTTTAGGTCACTTTTAGTTCTAGCAGTTTTGGTACCCGAACTTGTGCAGGTTATTTGAGTTGGGTCTGGTCATTTCTGGGCTTTGGTGTCTTCATAAGAATTTTAGCTCTTTGTCTAATTGCACTCTGGGCAAAATTTCAACTCATTCTGACTTATATAAACCAGGATATGTTCAATTTACTAAAGCTGGACAGATTGCAACTTTAATGCAAAATTTGGTCAATTTTAGGTCACTTTTAGTTCTAGCAGTTTTGGTACACGAAATTGTGCAAGCTATTTAACTTGGTTTTGATCATTTCTGGGCTTTGGTGTCTTCATAAGAATTGTAACTCTATGTCTTATTGCACTCAAGGCAAAATTTCAGGCCATTTTGAGTTGTATAGACCAATATATGGTCAATTTACTAAAGCTGGACAGATTGCACCTTTAGTGCAAAATTTGGTCGATTTTAGGTCACTTTTAGTTCTGACAGTTTTGGTATTTGAAATTTTGCCAGCTATTTGACTTGGTACTGGCCATTTTTGGGCTTTGGTGTCTTCATAAGAATTGTAGCTCTTTGTCTTATTGCACTCTGGGCAAAATTTCAGGTCATTCAGAGTTGTATAGACCAAGATATGGTCAATTTACTAAAACCGCACAGATTGCACCTTTAGTGTAAAATTTGGTCAATTTTAGGTCACTTTTAGTTTTGGCAGTTTTGGTATCCAAAATTTTGCCAGCTATTTGACTTAATACTTGCCATTTTTGGGCTTTGGTGTCTTCATAAGAATTGTAGCTCTTTGTCTTATTGCACTCTGGGCAAAAATTCAGTTCATTCTGAGTTATATAGACCAGGATATGGTCAATTAACTAAAGCTGGACAGATTGCAACTTTAGTGCAAAATTTGGTCAATTTTTGGTCACTTTTAGTTCTAGTAGTTTTGGTACTCGAACTTATGCAATCTATTTGACTTGGTTCTGGTCATTTCTGGCCTTTGGTGTCTTCATAAGAATTGCAGCTCTATGTCTTGGTGCACTCTGGGCAAAACTTCAGGTCATTCTGAGTTGTATAGGCCAAGATATGGTCAATTTACGAAAGCTGGACGGATTGCACCTTTAGTGCAAAATTTGGTCAATTTTAGGTCACTTCTAGTTCTAGCAGTTTTGGTACCCGAACTTGTGCAAGCTATTTGACTTGGCACTGGTCATTTCTGGGATTTAACGTCTTCATAAGAACTGTAGCTCTTTGTCTTATTGCACTCTGGGTAAAATTTTAGGTCATTCTGAGTTGTATAGACCAAGATATGGTCAATTTACTAAAGCTGTGCAGATTGCACCTTTAGTGCAAAATTTGATCAATTTTAGGTCACTTTTAGTTATGGCAGTTTTGGTACCCGAACTTGTGCAAGCTATTTGACTTGGTTCTTGTCATTTTCGGCCTTTGGTGTCTTCATAAGAATTATAGCTCTTTGTCTTAGTGCACTCGGGGCAAAATTTCAGGTCATTCTGAGTTGTATAGACCAAGATATGGTCATTGGACTAAAGCTAGACAGATTGGACCTTTAGTGCAAAATTTAGTCAATTTTAGGTCACTTTTAATTCTGGCAGTTTTGGTATCTGAACTTGTGCAAGCTATTTGACTAGGTTCTGGTCATTTTTGGGCTTTGGTTTCTTCATAAGAATTGTAGCTCTTTTTCTTATTGCACTCTGGGCAAAATTTCAGGTCATTCTGAGTTGTATAGACCAAGATATGGTCAATGTACTAAAGCTGGACAGATTAGACCTTTAGTGCAAAATTTGTCAATTTTAGGTCACTTTTAGTTCTGGCAGTTTTGGTACCCGAAATTTTGCAGGCTATTTGACTTGGGTCTGGCCATTTCTGGGCTTTGGTGTCTTCATAAGAATTGTAGCTCTTTGTCCTATTGCACTATAGGCAAAATTTCAACTCATTCTGAGTTACATAGACCAGGATATGGTCAGTTTACTAAAGCTGGACTAATTGCAACTTTAGGGCAAAATTTGGTCAATTTTAGGTCACTTTTAGTTCTAGCAGTTTTGGTACCCAAAATTTTGCAAGCTATTTGACTTGGTTCTGATCATTTCTGGGCTTTGGTGTCTTCATAAGTATTGTAACACTATGTCTTATTGCACTCTGGCCAAAATTTCAGGTCATTCTGTGTTGTATAGACCAAGATATGGTCAATTTACGAAAGCTGGACAGATTGCACCTTTAGTGCAAAATTTGGTCAATTTTAGGTCCATTTTAGTTCTGACAGTTTTGGTACTCGAAATTGTGCAAGCTAATTGACTTGGTTCTGGTCATTTCTGGCCTTTGGTGTCTTCATAAGAATTGTAGCTCTATGTCTTATTGCACTCTGGGCAAAATTTCAGGTCATTCTGAGTTGTATAGGCCAAGATATGTTTAATTTACTAAAGCTGGACAGATTGCATCTTTAGTGCAAAATTTCGTCAATTTTAGGTCACTTTTAGTTCTGGCAGTTTTGGTACCCGAACTTGTGCAAGCTATTTAACTTGGTTCTGGTCATTTCTAGGCTTTGGTGTCTTCATAAGAATTGCAGCTCTTTGTCATATTGAACTCTGGGCAAAATTTCAGGTCATTCTGAGTTGTATAGACCAAGATATGGTCAATTTACTAAAGCTTGACAGATTGCACCTTTACTGTAAAATTTGGTTAATTTTAGGTCACTTTTAGTTCCGGCAGTTTTGCTACCCGAACTTGTGCAAGCTATTTGACTTGGTTCTAGTCATTTCTGGGCTTTGGTGTATTCAGAAGAACTGTAGCTCTTTGTCTTATTCACTCTGGGCTAAATTTCAGGTCATTCTGAATTTTATAAACCAAGGTATGGTCAATTTAGTAAAGCTGCGCAGATTGCACCTTTATTGCAAAATTTCGTCAATTTTAGGTCACTTTTAGTTATGGCAGTTTTGGTACCTAAACTTGTGCAAGCTATTTGACTCGGTTCTTGTCATTTCTGGGCTTTGGTGTCTTCATCAGAGTTGTAGCTCTTTGTCTTATTGCACTCTGGGAAAAATTTCAGGTCATTCTAGCTTGTATAGACCAAGATATGGTCAATTAACTAAAGCTGGACATGTTGCACCTTTAGTGCAAAATTTGATAAATTTAGGTCTCTTTTAGTTTTGGCTGTTTTGGTACCTGAACTTATGCAAGCTATTTGACTTGGTTCTGGTCATTTTTGGGCTTTGGTGTCTTCATAAGAGTTGTAGCTCTTTGTCTTACTGCATTCTGGGCAAAATTTTAGGTCATTCTAGGTTGTATAGACCAAGATATGGTCAATTAACAAAAGCTGGACATGTTGCACCTTTAGTGCAAAATTTGATCAATTTAGGTCGCTTTTAGCTCTGGCAGTTTTGGCACCAGAACTTGTGCAGGTTATTTGAGTTGGGTCTGGTCATTTCTGGGCTTTGGTGTCTTCATAAGAATTTTAGCTCTTTGTCTAATTGCACTCTGGGCAAAATTTCAACTCATTCTGACTTATATAGACCAGGATATGTTCAATTTACTAAAGCTGGACAGATTGCAACTTTAGTGCAAAATTTGGTCAATTTTAGGTCACTTTTAGTTCTAGCAGTTTTGGTACATGAAATTGTGCAAGCTATTTGACTTGGTTCTGATCATTTCTGGGATTTGGTGTCTTCATAAGAATTATAACACTATGTCTTATTGCACTCTGGGCAAAATTTCAGGCCATTTTGAGTTGTATAGACCAATATATGGTCAATTTACTAAAGCTGGACAGATTGCACCTTTAGTGCAAAATTTGGTCGATTTTAGGTCACTTTTAGTTCTGACAGTTTTGGTACTCAAACTTGTGCAAGCTAATTGACTTGGTTCTGGTCATTTCTGGCCTTGGTGTCTTCATAAGAATTGTAGCTCTATGTCTTATTGCACTCTGGGAAAAATTTTAGGTCATTCTGAGTTGTATAGGCCAAGATATGTTTAATTTACTAAAGCTGGACAGATTGCATCTTTAGTGCAAAATTTGGTCAATTTTAGGTCACTTTTAGTTCTGGCAGTTTTGGTACCCGAACTTGTGCAAGCTATTTAACTTGGTTCTGGTCATTTCTGGGCTTTGGTGTCTTCATAAGAATTGCAGCTCTTTGTCTTATTGAACTATGGGCAAAATTTCAGGTCATTCTGAGTTGTATAGACCAAGATATGGTCAATTTACTAAAGCTTGACAGATTGCACCTTTAGTGTAAAATTTGGTTAATTTTAGGTCACTTTTAGTTCTGGCAGTTTTGGTACCCGAACTTGTGCAAGCTATTTGACTTGGTTCTAGTCATTTCTGGGCTTTGGTGTATTCAGAAGAACTGTAGCTCTTTGTCTTATTCACTATGGGCTAAATTTTAGGTCATTCTGAGTTGTATAAACCAAGGTATGGTCAATTTAGTAAAGCTGCGCAGATTGCACCTTTAGTACAAAATTTCTTCAATTTTAGGTCACTTTTAGTTATGGCAGTTTTGGTACCTAAACTTGTGGAAGCTATTTGACTCGGTTCTAGTCATTTCTGGGCTTTTGTGTCTTCATCAGAGTTGTAGCTCTTTGTCTTATTGCACTCTGGGAAAAATTTCAGGTCATTCTAGCTTGTATAAACCAAGCTATGGTCAATTAACTAAAGCTGGACATGTTGCACCTTTAGTGCAAAATTTGATAAATTTAGGACTCTTTTAGTTTTGGCTGTTTTGGTGCCCGAACTTATGCAAGCTATTTGACTTGGTTCTGGTCATTTCTGGGCTTTGGTGTCTTCATAAGAGTTGTAGCTCTTTGTCTTACTGCATTCTGGGCAAAATTTTAGGGCATTCTAGGTTGTATAGACCAAGATATGGTCAATTAACAAAAGCTGGACATGTTGCACCTTTAGTGCAAAATTTGATCAATTTAGGTCACTTTTAGCTCTGGCAGTTTTGGCACCAGAACTTGTGCAGGTTATTTGAGTTGGGTCTGGTCATTTCTGGGCTTTGGTGTCTTCATAAGAATTGTAACTCTATGTCTTATTGCACTCTGGGCAAAATTTCAGGCCATTTTGAGTTGTATAGACAAATATATGGTCAATTTACTAAAGCTGCACAGATTGCACCTTTAGTGCAAAATTTGGTCGATTTTAGGTCACTTTTAGTTCTGACAGTTTTGGTACTCAAACTTGTGCAAGCTAATTAACTTGGTTCTGGTCATTTCTGGCCTTTGTTGTCTTGATAAGAATTGTAGCTCTATGTCTTATTGCACTCTGGGCAAAATTTTAGGTCATTCTGAGTTGTATAGGCCAAGATATGTTTAATTTGCTAAAGCTAGACAGATTGCATCTTTAGTGCAAAATTTGGTCAATTTTAGGTCACTTTTAGTTCTGGCAGTTTTGGTACCCGAACTTGTGCAAGCTATTTAACTTGGTTCTGGTCATTTCTGGGCTTTGGTGTCTTCATAAGAATTGCAGCTCTTTGTCATATTGAACTCTGGGCAAAATTTCAGGTCATTCTGAGTTGTATAGACCAAGATATGGTCAATTTACTAAAGCTTGACAGATTGCACCTTTAGTGTAAAATTTGGTTAATTTTAGGTCACTTTTAGTTCCGGCAGTTTTGGTACCCGAACTTGTGCAAGCTATTTGACTTGGTTCTAGTCATTTCTGGGCTTTAGTGTATTCAGAAGAACTGTAGCTCTTTGTCTTATTCACTCTGGGCTAAATTTCAGGTCATTCTGAGTTGTATAAACCAAGGTATGGTCAATTTAGTAAAGCTGCGCAGATTGCACCTTTAGTGCAAAATTTCGTCAATTTTAGGTCACTTTTAGTTATGGCAGTTTTGGTACCTAAACTTGTGCAAGCTATTTGACTCGGTTCTAGTCATTTCTGGGCTTTGGTGTCTTCATCAGAGTTGTAGCTCTATGTCTTATTGCACTCTGGGAAAAATTTTAGGTCATTCTAGCTTGTATAGACCAAGATATGGTCAATTAACTAAAGCTGGACATGTTGCACCTTTAGTGCAAGATTTGATAAATTTAGGTCTCTTTTAGTTTTGTCTGTTTTGGTGCCCGAACTTATGCAAGCTATTTGACTTAGTTCTGGTCATTTCTAGGCTTTGGTGTCTTCATAAGAGTTGTAGCTCTTTGCCTTACTGCACTCTGGGCAAAATTTTAGGTCATTCTAAGTTGTATAAACCAAGATATGGTCAATTAACAAAAGCTGGACATGTTGCACCTTTAGTGCAAAATTTGATCAATTTAGGTCGCTTTTAGCTCAAGCAGTTTTGGCACCAGAACTTGTGCAGGTTATTTGAGTTGGGTCTGGTCATTTCTGGGCTTTGGTGTCTTCATAAGAATTTTAGCTCTTTGTCTAATTGCACTCTGGGCAAAATTTCAACTCATTCTGACTTATATAGACCAGGATATGTTCAATTTACTAAAGCAGGACAGATTGCATCTTTAGTGCAAAATTTGGTCAATTTTAGGTCACTTTTAGTTCTAGCAGTTTTGGTACACGAAATTGTGCAAGCTATTTGACTTGGTTCTGATCATTTCTGGGCTTTGGTGTCTTCATAAGAATTGTAATTCTATGTCTTATTGCACTCTGGGCAAAATTTCAGGCCATTTTGAGTTGTATAGAACAATATATGGTCAATTTACTAAAGCTGGACAGATTGCACCTTTTGTGCAAAATTTGGTCGATTTTAGGTCACTTTTAGTTCTGACAGTTTTGGTACTCAAACTTGTGAAAGCTATCTGACTTGGTTTTGGTCATTTCTGGCCTTTGGTGTCTTCATAAGAATTGTAGCTCTTTCTTTTATTGCACTCTGTGCGAAATTTCATGTCATTCTGAGTTGTATAGGCCAAGATATGGTTAATTTACTAAAGCTGGACAGATTGCACCTTTAGTGCAAAATTTGGTCAATTTTAGGTCACTTTTAGTTCTGGCAGTTTTGGTATCTGAAATTTTGCCAGCTATTTGACTTGGTACTGGCCATTTTTGGGCTTTGGTGTCTTCATAAGAATTGTAGCTCTTTGTCTTATTGCACTCTGGGCGAAATTTCAGGTAATTCAGAGTTGTATAGACCAAGATATGGTCAATTTACTAAAGCCGCACAGATTGCACCTTTAGTGCAAAATTTGGTCAATTTTAGGTCACTTTTAGTTTTGGCAGTTTTGGTATCCGAAATTTTGCCCACTATTTGACTTGGTACTGGCCATTTTTGGGCTTTGGTGTCTTCATAAGAATTGTAGCTCTCTGTCTTATTGCACTCTGGGCAAAATTTCAGTTCATTCTGAGTTATATAGACCAGGATATGGTCAATTAACTAAAGCTGGACAGATTGCAACTTTAGTGCAAAATTTGGTCAATTTTAGGTCACTTTTAGTTCTAGTAGTTTTGGTACTCGAATTTGTGCAATCTATTTGACTTGGTTCTGGTCATTTTTGGCCTTTGGTGTCTTCATAAGAATTGCAGCTCTATGTCTTGGTGCACTCTGGGCAAAATTTCAGGTCATTCTGATTTGTATAGGCCAAGATATGGTCAATTTACTAAAGCTGGACGGATTGCACCTTTAGTGCAAAATTTGGTCAATTTTAGGTCACTTTTAGTTATGGCAGTTTTGGTATCCGAAATTTTGCAAGCTATTTGCCTTGGTACTTGTCATTTTTAGGCTTTGATGTCTTCATAAGAACTGTAGCTCTTTGTCTTATTGCACTCTGGGCAAAATTTAAACTCATTCTCACTTGTATAGACCAAGATATGGTCAATTTACTAAAGCCGCATAGATTGCAACTTTAGTGCAAAATTTGGTCAATTTTAGGTCACTTTTAGTTTTGGCAATTTTGGCACCCAAGCTTGTGCAGGCTATTTGACTTGGTTCTATTCATTTCTGGGCTTTCGGGTCTTTATAAGAACTGTAGCTCTTTGTCTTATTGCACTATGGGCAAAATTTCTGGTCATTCTGAGTTTTATAGACCAAGATATGGTCAATTTACTAAAGCTGCACAGATTGCACCTTTAGTGCAAAATTTGGTCAATTTTAGGTCACTTCTAGTTCTAGCAGTTTTGGTACCCGAACTTGTCCAAGCTATTTGACTTGGCACTGGTCATTTCTGGGATTTAGCGTCTTCATAAGAACTGTAGCTCTTTGTCTTATTGCACTCTGGGTAAAATTTTAGGTCATTCTGAGTTGTATAGACCAAGATATGGTCAATTTACTAAAGCTTTGTAGATTGCACCTTTAGTGCAAAATTTGATCAATTTTAGGTCACTTTTAGTTATGGCAGTTTTGGTACCCGAACTTGTGCAAGCTATTTGACTTGGTTCTTGTCATTTTCGGCCTTTGGTGTCTTCATAAGAATTATAGCTCTTTGTCTTAGTGCACTCGGGGTAAAATTTCAGGTCATTCTGAGTTGTATAGACCAAGATATGGTCATTGGACTAACGCTAGACAAATTGGACCTTTAGTGCAAAATTTAGTCAATTTTAGGTCACTTTTAATTCTGGCAGTTTTGGTACCCGAACTTGTGCAAGCTATTTGACTAGGTTCTGGTCATTTTTGGGCTTTGGTTTCTTCATAAGAATTGTAGCTCTTTTTCTTATTGCACTATGGGCAAAATTTTAGGTCATTCTGAGTTGTATAGACCAAGATATGGTCAATGTACTAAAGCTGGACAGATTAGACCTTTAGTGCAAAATTTGTTAATTTTAGGTCACTTTTAGTTTTGGCAGTTTTGGTACCCGAAATTTTGCAGGCTATTTGACTTGGGTCTGGCCATTTCTGGGCTTTGGTGTCTTCATAAGAATTGTAGCTCTTTTGTCCTATTGCACTATAGGCAAAATTTCAACTCATTCTGAGTTACATAGACCAGGATATGGTCAGTTTACTAAAGCTGGACTGATTGCAACTTTAGTGCAAAATTTGGTCAATTTTAGGTCACTTTTAGTTTTGGCAGTTTTGGTATCCGAAATTTTGCCAGCTATTTGACTTAATACTGGCCATTTTTGGGCTTTGGTGTCTTCATAAGAATTGTAGCTCTTTGTCTTATTGCATTCTGGGCAAAAATTCAGTTCATTCTGAGTTATATAGACCAGGATATGGTCAATTAACTAAAGCTGGACAGATTGCAACTTTAGTGCAAAATTTGGTCAATTTTAGGTCACTTTTAGTTCTAGTAGTTTTGGTACTCAAACTTATGCAATCTATTTGACTTGGTTCTGGTCATTTCTGGCCTTTGGTGTCTTCATAAGAATTGCAGCTCTATGTCTTGGTGCACTCTGGGCAAAATTCAGGTCATTCTGAGTTGTATAGGCCAAGATATGGTCAATTTACTAAAGCTGGACGGATTGCACCTTTAGTGCAAAATTTGGTCAATTTTAGGTCACTTTTAGTTATGGCAGGTTTGGTATCCAAAATTTTGCAAGCTATTTGCCTTGGTACTTGTCATTTTTAGGCTTTGATGTCTTCATAAGAACTGTAGCTCTTTGTCTTATTACACTCTGGGCAAAATTTCAACTCATTCTGACTTTTATAGACCAAGATATGGTCAATTTACTAAAGCCGCATAGATTGCACCTTTAGTGCAAAATTTGGTCAATTTTAGGTCACTTTTAGTTTTGGCAATTTTGGCACCCAAACTTGTGCAGGCTATTTGACTTGGTTCTATTCATTTCTGGGCTTTCGGGTCTTTATAAGAACTGTAGCTCTTTGTCTTATTGCACTCTGGGCAAAATTTCAGGTCATTCTGAGTTTTATAGACCAAGATATGGTCAATTTACTAAAGCTGCACAGATTGCACCTTTAGTGCAAAATTTGGTCAATTTTAGGTCACTTCTAGTTCTAGCAGTTTTGGTACCCGAACTTGTGCAAGCTATTTGACTTGGCACTGGTCATTTCTGGGATTTAGCGTCTTCATAAGAACTGTAGCTCTTCGTCTTATTGCACTCTGGGTAAAATTTTAGGTCATTCTGAGTTGTATAGACCAAGATATGGTCAATTTACTAAAGCTTTGTAGATTGCACCTTTAGTGCAAAATTTGATCAATTTTAGGTCACTTTTAGTTATGGCAGTTTTGGTACCCGAACTTGTGCAAGCTATTTGACTTGGTTCTTGTCATTTTCGGCCTTTGGTGTCTTCATAAGAATTATAGCTCTTTGTCTTAGTGCACTCGGGGCAAAATTTCAGGTCATTCTGAGTTGTATAGACCAAGATATGGTCATTGGACTAAAGCTAGACAGATTGGACCTTTAGTGCAAAATTTAGTCAATTTTAGGTCACTTTTAATTCAGGCAGTTTTGGTACCCGAACTTGTGCAAGCTATTTGACTAGGTTCTGGTCATTTTTGGGCTTTGGTTTCTTCATAAGAATTGTAGCTCTTTTTCTTATTACACTATGGGCAAAATTTCAGGTCATTCTGAGTTGTACAGACCAAGATATGGTCAATGTACTAAAGCTGGACATATTAGACCTTTAGTGCAAAATTTGTTAATTTTAGGTCACTTTTAGTTCTGGCAGTTTTGGTACCCGAAATTTTGCAGGCTATTTGACTTGGGTCTGGGCTTTCTGGGCTTTGGTGTCTTCATAAGAATTGTAGCTCTTTTGTCCTATTGCACTATAGGCAAAATTTCAACTCATTCTGAGTTACATAGACCAGGATATGGTCAGTTTACTAAAGCTGGACTGATTGCAACTTTAGTGCAAAATTTGGTCAATTTTAGGTCACTTTTAGTTCTAGCAGTTTTGGTACCCGAAATTTTGCAAGCTATTTGACTTGGTTCTGATAATTTCTGGGCTTTGGTGTCTTCATAAGTATTGTAACTCTATGTCTTATTGCACTCTGGCCAAAATTTCAGGTCATTCTGAGTTGTATAGACCAAGATATGGTCAATTTACGAAAGCTGGACAGATTGCACCTTTAGTGCAAAATTTGGTCAATTTTAGGTCCATTTTAGTTCTGACAGTTTTGGTACTCGAACTTGTGCAAGCTAATTGACTTGGTTCTGGTCATTTCTGGCCTTTGGTGTCTTCATAAGAATTGTAGCTCTATGTCTTATTGCACTCTGGGCAAAATTTGAGGTCATTCTGAGTTGTATAGGCCAAGATATGTTTAATTTACTAAAGCTGGACAGATTGCATCTTTAGTGCAAAATTTGGTCAATTTTAGGTCACTTTTAGTTCTGGCAGTTTTGGTACCCGAACTTGTGCAAGCTATTTAACTTGGTTCTGGTCATTTCTGGACTTTGGTGTCTTCATAAGAATTGCAGCTCTTTATCTTATTGAACTCTGGGCATAATTTCAGGTCATTCTGAGTTGTATAGACCAAGATATGGTCAATTTACTAAAGCTTGACAGATTGCACCTTTAGTGTAATATTTGGTTAATTTTAGGTCACCTTTAGTTTCGGCAGTTTTGGTACCCGAACTTGTGCAAGCTATTTGACTTGGTTCTAGTCATTTCTGGGCTTTGGTGTATTCAGAAGAACTGTAGCTCTTTGTCTTATTCACTCTGGGCTAAATTTCATGTCATTCTGAGTTGTATAAACCAAGGTATGGTCAATTTAGTAAAGCTGCACAGATTGCACCTTTAGTGCAAAATTTCGTCAATCTTAGGTCACTTTTAGTTATGGCAGTTTTGGTACCTAAACTTGTGCAAGCTATTTGACTCGGTTCTAGTCATTTCTGAACTTTGGTGTCTTCATCAGAGTTGTAGCTCTTTGCCTTATTGCACTCTGGGAAAAATTTCACGTCATTCTAGCTTGTATAGACCAAGATATGGTCAATTAACTAAAGCTGGACATGTTGCACCTTTAGTGCAAAATTTGATAAATTTAGGTCTCTTTTAGTTTTGGCTGTTTTGGTGCCCGAACTTATGCAAGCTATTTGACTTGGTTCTGGTCATTTCTGGGCTTTGGTGTCTTCATAAGAGTTGTAGCTCTTTGTCTTACTGCATTCTGGGCAAAATTTTAGGTCATTCTAGGTTGTATAGACCAAGATATGGTCAATTAACAAAAGCTGGACATGTTGCACCTTTAGTGCAAAATTTGATCAATTTAGGTCGCTTTTAGCTCTGGTAGTTTTGGCACCAGAACTTGTGCAGGTTATTTGAGTTGGGTCTGGTCATTTCTGGGCTTTGGTATCTTCATAAGAATTTTAGCTCTTTGTCTAATTGCACTCTGGGCAAAATTTCAACTCATTCTGACTTATATAGACCAGGATATGTTCAATTTACTAAAGCTGGACAGATTGCAACTTTAGTGCAAAATTTGGTCAATTTTAGGTCACTTTTAGTTCTAGCAGTTTTGGTACACGAAATTGTACAAGCTATTTGACTTGGTTCTGATCATTTCTGGGATTTGGTGTCTTCATAAGAATTGTAACACTATGTCTTATTGCACTCTGGGCAAAATTTCAGGCCATTTTGAGTTGTATAGACCAATATATGGTCAATTTACTAAAGCTGGACAGATTGCACCTTTAGTGCAAAATTTGGTCGATTTTAGGTCACTTTTAGTTCTGACAATTTTGGTACTCAAACTTCTGCAAGCTAATTGACTTGGTTCTGATCATTTCTGGCCTTTGGTGTCTTCATAAGAATTGTAGCTCTATGTCTTATTGCACTCTGGGAAAAATTTTAGGTCATTCTGAGTTGTATAGGCCAAGATATGTTTAATTTACTAAAGCTGGACAGATTGCATCTTTAGTGCAAAATTTGGTCAATTTTAGGTCACTTTTAGTTCTAGCAGTTTTGGTACCCGAACTTGTGCAAGCTATTTGACTTGGTTCTTGTCATTTTCGGCCTTTGGTGTCTTCATAAGAATTATAGCTCTTTGTCTTAGTGCACTCGGGGCAAAATTTCAGGTCATTCTGAGTTGTATAGACCAAGATATGGTCATTGGACTAAAGCTAGACAGATTGGACCTTTAGTGCAAAATTTAGTCAATTTTAGGTCACTTTTAATTCAGGCAGTTTTGGTACCCGAACTTGTGCAAGCTATTTGACTAGGTTCTGGTCATTTTTGGGCTTTGGTTTCTTCATAAGAATTGTAGCTCTTTTTCTTATTACACTATGGGCAAAATTTCAGGTCATTCTGAGTTGTACAGACCAAGATATGGTCAATGTACTAAAGCTGGACATATTAGACCTTTAGTGCAAAATTTGTTAATTTTAGGTCACTTTTAGTTCTGGCAGTTTTGGTACCCGAAATTTTGCAGGCTATTTGACTTGGGTCTGGCCATTTCTGGGCTTTGGTGTCTTCATAAGAATTGTAGCTCTTTTGTCCTATTGCACTATAGGCAAAATTTCAACTCATTCTGAGTTACATAGACCAGGATATGGTCAGTTTACTAAAGCTGGACTGATTGCAACTTTAGTGCAAAATTTGGTCAATTTTAGGTCACTTTTAGTTCTAGCAGTTTTGGTACCCGAAATTTTGCAAGCTATTTGACTTGGTTCTGATAATTTCTGGGCTTTGGTGTCTTCATAAGTATTGTAACTCTATGTCTTATTGCACTCTGGCCAAAATTTCAGGTCATTCTGAGTTGTATAGACCAAGATATGGTCAATTTACGAAAGCTGGACAGATTGCACCTTTAGTGCAAAATTTGGTCAATTTTAGGTCCATTTTAGTTCTGACAGTTTTGGTACTCGAACTTGTGCAAGCTAATTGACTTGGTTCTGGTCATTTCTGGCCTTTGGTGTCTTCATAAGAATTGTAGCTCTATGTCTTATTGCACTCTAGGCAAAATTTGAGGTCATTCTGAGTTGTATAGGCCAAGATATGTTTAATTTACTAAAGCTGGACAGATTGCATCTTTAGTGCAAAATTTGGTCAATTTTAGGTCACTTTTAGTTCTGGCAGTTTTGGTACCCGAACTTGTGCAAGCTATTTAACTTGGTTCTGGTCATTTCTGGACTTTGGTGTCTTCATAAGAATTGCAGCTCTTTATCTTATTGAACTCTGGGCATAATTTCAGGTCATTCTGAGTTGTATAGACCAAGATATAGTCAATTTACTAAAGCTTGACAGATTGCACCTTTAGTGTAAAATTTGGTTAATTTTAGGTCACCTTTAGTTCCGGCAGTTTTGGTACCCGAACTTGTGCAAGCTATTTGACTTGGTTCTAGTCATTTCTGGGCTTTGGTGTATTCAGAAGAACTGTAGCTCTTTGTCTTATTCACTCTGGGCTAAATTTCAGGTCATTCTGAGTTGTATAAACCAAGGTATGGTCAATTTAGTAAAGCTGCACAGATTGCACCTTTAGTGCAAAATTTCGTCAATCTTAGGTCACTTTTAGTTATGGCAGTTTTGGTACCTAAACTTGTGCAAGCTATTTGACTCGGTTCTAGTCATTTCTGAACTTTGGTGTCTTCATCAGAGTTGTAGCTCTTTGCCTTATTGCACTCTAGGAAAAATTTCACGTCATTCTAGCTTGTATAGACCAAGATATGGTCAATTAACTAAAGCTGGACATGTTGCACCTTTAGTGCAAAATTTGATAAATTTAGGTCTCTTTTAGTTTTGGCTGTTTTGGTGCCCGAACTTATGCAAGCTATTTGACTTGGTTCTGGTCATTTCTGGGCTTTGGTGTCTTCATAAGAGTTGTAGCTCTTTGTCTTACTGCATTCTGGGCAAAATTTTAGGTCATTCTAGGTTGTATAGACCAAGATATGGTCAATTAACAAAAGCTGGACATGTTGCACCTTTAGTGCAAAATTTGATCAATTTAGGTCGCTTTTAGCTCTGGTAGTTTTGGCACCAGAACTTGTGCAGGTTATTTGAGTTGGGTCTGGTCATTTCTGGGCTTTGGTATCTTCATAAGAATTTTAGCTCTTTGTCTAATTGCACTCTGGGCAAAATTTCAACTCATTCTGACTTATATAGACCAGGATATGTTCAATTTACTAAAGCTGGACAGATTGCAACTTTAGTGCAAAATTTGGTCAATTTTAGGTCACTTTTAGTTCTAGCAGTTTTGGTACACGAAATTGTACAAGCTATTTGACTTGGTTCTGATCATTTCTGGGATTTGGTGTCTTCATAAGAATTGTAACACTATGTCTTATTGCATTCTGGGCAAAATTTTTTGGCCATTTTGAGTTGTATAGACCAATATATGGTCAATTTACTAAAGCTGGACAGATTGCACCTTTAGTGCAAAATTTGGTCGATTTTAGGTCACTTTTAGTTCTGACAGTTTTGGTACTCAAACTTCTGCAAGCTAATTGACTTGGTTCTGATCATTTCTGGCCTTTGGTGTCTTCATAAGAATTGTAGCTCTATGTCTTATTGCACTCTGGGAAAAATTTTAGGTCATTCTGAGTTGTATAGGCCAAGATATGTTTAATTTACTAAAGCTGGACAGATTGCATCTTTAGTGCAAAATTTGGTCAATTTTAGGTCACTTTTAGTTCTGGCAGTTTTGGTACTTGAACTTGTGCAAGCTATTTAACTTGGTTCTGGTCATTTCTGGGCTTTGGTGTCTTCATAAGAATTGCAGCTCTTTGTCTTATTGAACTATGGGCAAAATTTCAACTCATTCTGACTTATATAGACTAGGATATGTTCAATTTACTAAAGCAGGACAGATTGCATCTTTAGTGCAAAATTTGGTCAATTTTAGGTCACTTTTAGTTCTAGCAGTTTTGGTACACGAAATTGTGCAAGCTATTTGACTTGGTTCTGATCATTTCTGGGCTTTGGTGTCTTCATAAGAATTGTAACTCTATGTCTTATTGCACTCTGGGCAAAATTTCAGGCCATTTTGAGTTGTATAGACCAATATATGGTCAATTTACTAAAGCTGGACAGATTGCACCTTTAGTGCAAAATTTGGTCGATTTTAGGTCACTTTTAGTTCTGACAGTTTTGGTACTCAAACTTGTGAAAGCTATCTGACTTGGTTTTGGTCATTTCTGGCCTTTGGTGTCTTCATAAGAATTGTAGCTCTTTCTTTTATTGCACTCTGGGCGAAATTTCACGCTGCTCGAGTTGTATAGGCCAAGATATGGTTAATTTCCTAAAGCTGGACAGATTGCACCTTTAGTGCAAAATTTGGTCAATTTTAGGTCACTTTTAGTTCTGGCAGTTTTGGTATCTGAAATTTTGCCAGCTATTTGACTTGGTACTGGCCATTTTTGGGCTTTGGTGTCTTCATAAGAATTGTAGCTCTTTATCTTATTGCACTCTAGGCGAAATTTCTGGTCATTCAGAGTTGTATAGACCAAGATATGGTCAATTTAGTAAAGCCGCACAGATTGCACCTTTAGTGCAAAATTTGGTCAATTTTAGGTCACTTTTAGTTTTGGCAGTTTTGGTATCCGAAATTTTGCCCACTATTTGACTTGGTACTGGCCATTTTTGGGCTTTGGTGTCTTCATAAGAATTGTAGCTCTCTGTCTGATTGCACTCTGGTCAAAATTTCAGTTCATTCTGAGTTATATAGACCAGGATATGGTCAATTAACTAAAGCTGGACAGATTGCAACTTTAGTGCAAAATTTGGTCAATTTTAGGTTACTTTTAGTTCTAGTAGTTTTGGTACTCGAATTTGTGCAATCTATTTGACTTGGTTCTGGTCATTTCTGGCCTTTGGTGTCTTCATAAGAATTGCAGCTCTATGTCTTGGTGCACTCTGGGCAAAATTTCAGGTCATTCTGAGTTGTATAGGCCAAGATATGGTCAATTTACTAAAGCTGGACAGATTGCACCTTTAGTGCAAAATTTGGTCAATTTTAGGTCATTTTTAGTTATGGCAGTTTTGGTATCCGAAATTTTGCAAGCTATTTGACTTGGTACTTGTCATTTTTGGGCTTTGATGTCTTCATAAGAACTGTAGCTCTTTGTCTTATTGCACTCTGGGCAAAATTTCAACTCATTCTGACTTGTATAGACCAATATATGGTCAATTTACTAAAGCTGGACATATTGCACCTTTAGTGCGAAATTTGGTCGATTTTAGGTCACTTTTAGTTCTGACAATTTTGGTACTCAAACTTTTGCAAGCTAATTGACTTGGTTCTGGTCATTTCTGGCCTTTGGTGTCTTCATAAGAATTGTAGCTCTATGTCTTATTGCACTCTGGGCAAAATTTTAGGTCATTCTGAGTTGTATAGGCCAAGATATGTTTAATTTACTAAAGCTGGACAGATTACATCTTTAGTGCAAAATTTGGTCAATTTTAGGTCACTTTTAGTTCTGGCAGTTTTGGTACCCGAACTTGTGCAAGCTATTTAACTTGGTTCTGGTCATTTCTGGGCTTTGGTGTCTTCCTAAGAATTGCAGCTCTTTGTCTTATTGAACTCTGGGCAAAATTTCAGGTCATTCTGAGTTGTATAGGCCAAGATATGGTCTATTTACTAAAGCTTGACAGATTGCACCTTTAGTGTAAAATTTGGTTAATTTTAGGTCACTTTTAGTTCCGGCAGTTTTGGTACCCGAACTTGTGCAAGCTATTTGACTTGGTTCTAGTCATTTCTGGGCTTTGGTGTATTCAGAAGAAATGTAGCTCTTTGTCTTATTCACTCTGGGCTAAATTTCAGGTCATTCTGAGTTGTATAAACCAAGGTATGGTCAATTTAGTAAAGCTGTGCAGATTGCACCTTTAGTGCAAAATTTTGTCAATTTTAGGTCACTTTTAGTTATGGCAGTTTTGGTACCTAAACTTGTGCAAGCTATTTGACTCGGTTCTAGTCATTTCTGGGCTTTGGTGTCTTCATCAGAGTTGTAGCTCTTTGTCTTATTGCACTCTGGGAAAAATTTCAGGTCATTCTAGCTTGTATAAACCAAGATATGGTCGATTAACTAAAGCTGGACATGTTGCACCTTTAGTGCAAGATTTGATAAATTTAGGTCTCTTTTAGTTTTGGCTGTTTTGGTGCCCGAACTTATGCAAGCTATTTGACTTGGTTCTGGTCATTTCTGGGCTTTGGTGCCTTCATAAGAGTTGTAGCTCTTTGGCTTACTGCACTCTGGGCAAAATTTTAGGTCATTCTAAGTTGTATAGACCAAGATATGGTCAATTAACAAAAGCTGGACATGTTGCACCTTTAGTGCAAAATTTGATCAATTTAGGTCGCTTTTAGCTCTGGCAGTTTTTGCACCAGAACTTGTGCAGGTTATTTGAGTTGGGTCTGGTCATTTCTAGGCTTTGGTGTCTTCATAATAATTTTAGCTCTTTGTCTAATTGCACTCTGGGCAAAATTTCAACTCATTCTGACTTATATAGACTAGGATATGTTCAATTTACTAAAGCTGGACAGATTGCAACTTTAGTGCAAAATTTGGTCAATTTTAGGTCACTTTTAGTTCTAGTAGTTTTGGTATACGAAATTGTGCAAGCTATTTGACTTGGTTCTGATCATTTCTGGGCTTTGGTGTCTTCATAAGAATTGTAACTCTATGTCTTATTGCACTCTGGGCAAAATTTCAGGCCATTTTGAGTTGTATAGACCAATATAGGGTCAATTTACTAAAGCTGGACAGATTTCACCTTTAGTGCAAAATTTGGTCGATTTTAGGTCACTTTTAGTTCTGACAGTTTTGGTACTCAAACTTGTGCAAGCTATCTAACTTGGTTTTGGTCATTTCTGGCCTTTGGTGTCTTCATAAGAATTGTAGCTCTTTCTTTTATTGCACTCTGGGCAAAATTTCATGTCATTCTGAGTTGTATAGGCCAAGATATGGTTAATTTACTAAAGCTGGATAGATTGCACCTTTAGTGCAAAATTTGGTCAATTTAAGGTCACTTCTAGTTCTGGCAGTTTTGGTATCTGAAATTTTGCCAGCTATTTGACTTGGTACTGGCCATTTTTGGGCTTTGGTGTCTTCACAAGAATTGTAGCTCTTTGTCTTATTGCACTCTGGGCGAAATTTCAGGTCATTCAGAGTTGTATAGACCAAGATATGGTCAATTTACTAAAGCCGCACAGATTGCATCTTTAGTGCAAAATTTGGTCAATTTTATGTCACTTTTAGTTCTGGCAGTTTTGGTATCTGAAATTTTGCCAGCTATTTGACTTGGTACTGGCCATTTTTGGGCTTTGGTGTCTTCATGAGAATTGTAGCTCCTTGTCTTATTGCACTCTGGGCAAAATTTCAGTTCATTCTGTGTCACACCCTACCCCTCTGTAAGGCATGACATGATCCCGTAGTATACCTGATGAATTACCAACTCCATCTACTGATAACCCATTAAATACACTACAAGGGATTTTAAAAACTTTTCTTACTTCTTTTACAGTGGTGAGCACTATTTACAGGTGTTAAAGACTTTGGTGAACTGAAGTGAAACAACTAACTCATTTGATTTATTTGGAATATTCAGAAAATTTTGGCAAGGTGCCATTTGTATTTTGGACAAAACAGCTTCTTGAAAAACTCAGTAAAAGCACTTCAATTATTTTCCAAATCTCAACTCCAACATTTTTCTCAATACAACACATTTCTCAACTCAATTCCATAGAAATTTTTCAAAGTCTGAGATAAGGAAATATAATACAATTTTTATAAGTCAAATAACTCATAATAAATTTACAACTTCAAGGTAAAATTTGAATTTACAATCGCCAAAACTAAAAACAAAATGTACATACAAAGGTCATACATTACAAGACAAAATGCAAAATATTGGTATTCTCATTATACTGTAATCCTCATGGATGTATTAGCAAACCTAGTCTGCCGCCTCTGTCTGTCTCTACTCGCGATAAAGAATAAAGCTATCACGAGACAATGTCTCAGTGGTGCACAACATTAACCAAATACAATTTTAATTCACAATTCATAAATCATATCAATAGTGGATACTTAAAACCATAGTTAAATTCAAGACAATGAATGTCATAAGGAATTTAAACTCCAATTCACAAATTATCAAAATTCATAATAACACAATTTAGTCAAATAGTTTAAGAATACCGTATTGCCAATTCATGCACAATTTGATCAAATAACTGAATAATACCTTTTTGCAAATCAATAACACAATTCGATCAAATAACTGAATAATATCGTTTTGCAAATCAATAACACAATTCAATCAAATAATTGAATAATATCGTTTTGCAAATCAATAACACAATTGATCAAATAACTGAATAATATCGTTTTGCAAATCAATAACACCATTCGATCAAATAATTGAACAATACAATGTTGCCAATCAATAACACAATTTAGGTCATGACACAAATTTGTCCATATATGCCGTGTTGTACACCACGACAAGACATGCTCACCCCAATAATCGAAATCAATGAGGGAGGAAGCTAGCTATATAATGAGAACTCATCCACACTCACCTCAGACTGGTAAGTCAAGGAGGGAGGAACATAATCATACTCACCCCAGACTGATAAGTCAAAGAGGGAGGAATAATCACACTCACCCCATTAATGGAGGAGGAACATATTATCAGTGTCATGCCAATTGTGAGTCAAAACAATTCCAAACATTTTATTCAAATGATCCGTAAGAATCCAATAAATTTCCAAAGTTATAATTTCATTCACAAAATGGCAACACAATTCGTAATTCACTTCAATTTCCACAAAAACCATTTACAGTGCTTTTCAATCAATAAGTATCCATCAAATACCATTCAAATAATTTTTCACAGTTTCAAACCATTCACAATGTTTTTCAATCAATAAGTGTCCACCAAACACATTTCCACAATTTAAAACAATGATATGCAAATAGTCAATATTTATTTCCATTGAAAATAATTTAAAAGAAACAGTTGTTGTGCACAAACCTCTCGATGATCGCCCTCCGATCCGACTCGTGTTTCCTTCCCTTTTCCGAGTCTTTGGTAATCGAGAAACACAATTTGAAGTGTTTCAAGACTAATTTAAACTGTCTCTATCGATGGTGTTTGGTAAATAATGCATCAACTCAATTATTCACTTAATCACCTAATATACCGACTCGCTATGCTTTTAGGTAAATTAGGTTTTAGTGTCGTTAATATGTCACATTTGATAGGGTTTTAGGTTTGGTATGTTTTACCAAAGTCATTTCCTTGCTTAGTGCATTTTAATGCAAATTGTCGATTCCGGACACCGGTTTGACCTAACCGACGATCTAGTTCCTCGGTTTTCGGTCTCGGTCGAAACTACAAACTTGTAGATTTAGGTCTTATGGACCGCGGTGCAAAATTTCAGGTCAATCCGAGTTAAGTAGGCCGAGTTATGGTCATTACACTCTTGCTGGTCAAATGGTACCATTTTAGGTCAATTTTAGGTCAAATTGGTCAATTCTGGTTCGGCCAGTTTTTGGACCCGAACTTTTGCAAGTTGTTTGACTTGCTTATGGTCATTTCTGGGCTTTGGTGTCTTCATAAGACTTGTAGGTATGGGTCTTAACTATTCTTGGTTAAAATTGCAGGTCAATTGGACCTGGTTTGAGTGAGTTATGGCCTAAACACTCACTGCTGCCCAATTGGTCATTTTTCAGGTCCTAATTGCACCTAATCCGAATTGGTCATTTTTTTAGGTCACCTTGCAAGCAGAATTTTGGTATGTTTTCTCAATGAAAGTTGGCACATTTTGTTCCTAGTTTCACCTACAATTGGTCTCATACCAATTGAGGTTGCACATTTAAGGTTATAGGCTAAAATGTACACTGCCCTCACTATGCCTTTCACACCCCACTTCAAACACATATTTACCTTGCAAAGTTTACTTCCATACCCTACCAATCTGTTTTGGTACATTACCAAAAGCATTTTCTACTTTACATTAACATTATTTTGGGAAGATTACCATTACCCTCAACACACCAAGTATAATTCACATTTACAATTTCTAAGTACCATTACATACACACCTAACCATTACAAATCTTACATACACTTTTCAATATCAATCTACATACATATCATCAATCCTTCTAGGTCAATATTCTGCCAACACTTCCTTCAATACATACAATTACTCAAGTGTTCCCAAGCTGCCGCAAATCTTCTTCAACATCAAAGTGCCGTCCAAGTTACCAATTCCCATCCAAGTGCATAAATCACCATATAAACATGAAATAATTCACTAGGTTACTAAATCACCATGATCAACATTATTTCTCATCAATTATATGCACAAATATCTCATCAAAAACGTGACTCATGGCTGTCCAAAATGAAAACAACAATAACTCTTCAAACTCAAAATTTTCCTTCACCAAACCAACACCCATAACATGCACACAAAACTTAACAAAGGAATTCTCAAAAAATGTAAACTTACCTTTGATTGTAACTTGCTAAACCTTCACCAAACTTCTCAAAATTGGTATCAATATCTTCCTTGTGATGTGTAGACAAAGTTTAATGAAGAAACCTAAGAGGTTGGAGTTGAAAATGGAGAGTTAAGAAAGCTTGCATGAAAAATGGCTATGGAGTTTCCTCTCACCTTCATTCACGGCAATGTTGAATTCATGTGGAGAAGATGGAGTTTCAGCTGCATATTAAGTGTACACATGTCCCACTATGTGCTTAATTAATTCCTTAGTGGTCCACTAAAAATTAAATCATATTTTAAGCTAAACTTTCACTTAATCCCACATTAAATCCTTGATTTTAGCTATTTATTTTAGGTACCACCAAATTAATTTTTCATTTCATTTTCTAAGTGTAATATTATTTATTTTTAATGGACATTTAGGTCAAAAGACAATTCGGGATGTCAAATGACCATAATGCCCCTGTTCGGGTTATGTTCCCGATTTTTCTAGATACGGTTTTGTCTGTTTTTCGATTTCTCACTTTTCTTTGTACTATTTATTTAATTTTTCTTTGATATTTCTAATGATATTTATTCTTCGACAAGGGTCTATTTATGTCCCAAAAATGTTTTCCAAGGTTCCCTCAAAGTACGACCAACGGTCCACGCCGTGATTCTCCAAAGGCGTCACCCATCGTTAGGTTTCCATTGCTTAACTTGATCACATTTCTTTGCAATCATTTTTCCTTTGTTTTTCTTGTACTTTCTTTTCTTTTATTTCATTATTTTATGTCTCCTCACTCTCATTGAAGTGTGGTTCTAGGCATCCTAGCTGTCCGGACAACACTGGTCACCGGAGCAGCAGAACGCATCACCGAACTTAGGGGTGTTACAATTCTCCCTTAAATAAATTTCGTCCACGAAATTTTACCCAAGAATCATCTTACAATAGTCATACGCTTATTTTCTCCTTTCTATATGATCGTAAGACTTTTAACAATCTAATACAATGTTTACTTTGTTTGGATAACACCAATCTCCTCTTACTATTATGTTGTCTAATATTTCAGCTCACGTTCCTTCTTGAATGACCCTTGAGGTCATATTAGAATCATTCATCAGGCATTGGTCCTCTGACCATTCTAGTCCATAGTCTTCCTCACATTCGGAATATTTCTTTGTTACATATGAATCAACTGTTCAAGTCTCTACTTCCATAACGCTTTTTATCTCACAATGTTCTATAACTTACTTCCTTTTGTATCGAACTATAACCTTTCGATATTTTAACTTTTGAGTTTTAGATCCCTAAGTAGGATTTTCAAACTTATTTCTAATAATTAAATTCATTCCGCATAACTATGCCAAAATGTATGCCGCTGGCAACTATTCTCATCTAGGTGTACTATCGGTTAGTACGTAGCTCTACACAATAATCTCAGTTAGTAATCGTAATCAGCCTACAAGATAAACATCAAGAACATTGCATAGTTACTACGATACATCCCAATAGATCAAACTTTGTTATCTTTTATTCTTTTTGAATTCACTGATATTCGAATCTTATTCTGATTACAATATCCATTAGTAATTTCTAACAGTAACCTCCTTGCCCTCATCTAGAGCAATTCCATTACTGCATCTTACTTTTACGTCCTCTTGCCTTACATTAAGTAGGCTCACTAATTAGCTTTATAATTTATGGTGTGTTAGAAAATACTTTTCGCCGATAAACTCTTTCAAAACTAATTTCACTTATTATCACAATCCTTATCTTAAGGGCTAATCACTAATGCGCCAAAATTTATTCCTCTCAGAACGAATAACAACAGAACATATAGTTCTAACACTAATGTAAAAATATGAAAATTCCGTGTCAAACAATACATATATATATCTCATTGCTAATTGAGAAAGTACCAAAGAATGATGTCAAAAGTCTCACTCTTTTCTCGTCAGATAGCGTATACTCGTTGAAGCATCACCGCTTTGGCTGATTCACAAGAGTCCGACTTCTAGGTGTACTACCCTACCTCTACCTTTGCCTCTACTAACCGATGGTGAACTCTTTGGGGTAGAAACTTGTTGATCCCTTTGGTGTAGTAAATGATCCGTAACGACTGGATTTACACAATCCTTAGCAAAATGACCACTCTCCACAATTAAAGCATGCTCCTACGGCTCTATAACATACCCCACTAAGTGGTTTACCACAAGTTTCACAAAGTCGATCCGACAACAGATTTGGTTTCCTCTGAGTTACTGATCGGATCGAGGTGGTTTCATTCAAAAGATCTATCTCTACCTGACTTCTTACTATCTCCGTCAGATCCCCAAAGTTTTTCCTCTTTCCAAGAGGGACCACTAGAACTCGCTCACTGACTTTCACTCTTTTCTCGCTTTCTCCGATTTCTTTTTCTCAAGAGCCGTCAGATTCAATTCTTTCTAATTCTAGTGCTTGAGAAATAAGTTCAGAGAAGTTATTATGTTTGAATCCGACCACTTGTAACTGATACTAGGCTTCAAGCCTGCTTTCAAACCTCTTACATCTCTCCCCGGTAGAAAGTAGACTTCATCGCATAATGGCTTAAAGTGAGAATTCCTTTCATACTCACCACCGACCGCCTGCTTCGCACTTAGGAATTCTTGCAGCTTCCGGTCTACATAAGCATCGTGACATATTTTTGCCTCGAATTCTCGAGGAAGTCATTCCATGTTAGCACCGCAGTTCTATCGCATCGTGGGGATGGTTTTCCACTACCATAAGCATCCTCAGAGCAAAGATACCGAGTACTCAAATCTAAGCTCCTCTGCAATGCGCTTCTTGAATACCCTATCCATCCTCTCTAACCATTGTTCCGCCTCTAGAGGATCTATCGTCCCCTTGAACTCAGAGCCCCATACTTCATCAATTTGTCATATTGTCTAGCGTAAGATCGTGGTTGTACCATCGTGTCCGTATTGGGACTTGAGTAGGCACATTACCATCCATTTGTTGGAACATTGCAAACGCTCACGAGCGAATCGAGCAGAATCGCAGATCGCAGGGCCGGTGCATCAACCACTGACATTATGTAGGCATGGGGCATCCCCTTGCACCTCAGCCTCAATAGATTGATCGACTGAACGATCACCCTCTTCCATAGTCAATGCGAGGATTTTAGATCTCCTAAACCAATAACACAAGGAGATTTCCTCCCGTTAGTGCATATTTATAATGTAATGTACTGTATGTATCAAACAATGATATTGAGCAGTTGTACTGTGAAGAAAGAATATTCAAATGACAGGTGAAAACAGAATTTAAAAAACTTTGCTCTGATACCACTAAAACATGTCACACCCTACCCCTCTGTAAGGCATGACATGATCCCGTAGTATACCTGATGAATTACCAACTCCATCTACTGATAACCCATTAAATACACTACAAGGGATTTTAAAAACTTTTCTTACTTCTTTTACAGTGGTGAGCACTATTTACTGGTGTTAAAGACTTTGGTGAACTGAAGTGAAACAACTAACTCATTTGATTTATTTGGAATATCTGTAAAAATTTTGGCAAGGTGCCATTTGTATTTTGGACAAAACAGTTCTTCGTAAAACTCAGAAAAGCACTTCAATTATTTTCCAAATCTCAACTCCAACATTTTTCTCAATACAACACATTTCTCAACTCAATTCCATAGAAATTTTTCAAAGTCTAAGATAAGGAAATATAATACAATTTTTATAAGTCAAATAACTCATAATAAATTTACAACTTCAAGGTAAAATTTGAATTTACAATCTCAAAACTAAAACAAAATGTACATACAAAGGTCATACATTACAAGACAAAATGCAAAATATTGGTATTCTCATTATACTGTAATCCTCATCGATGTATTAGCACTTAGTCTCACGCCTCACTGCCTTCTCTACCGCGATAAAGAATAAAGCTATCACGAGACAATGTCTCAGCAGTACAACATTAACCAAATACAATTATAATTCACAATTCATAAATCATATCAATAGTGGATACTTAAAAACATAGTTAAATTCAAGACAATGAATGTCATAAGGAATTTAAACTCCAATTCACAAATTATCAAAATTCATAATAACACAATTTAGTCAAATAGTTTAAGAATACCAGATATTAATTCATGCACAATTTGATCAAATAATCAATAATACCTTTTGCAAATCAATAACACAATTCGATCAAATAATCGAATAATATCGCTTTGCAAATCAATAACACAATTCAATCAAATAATCAATAATATCGCTTTGCAAATCAATAACACAATTGATCAAATAATCAATAATATCGCTTTGCAAATCAATAACACCATTCGATCAAATAATTGAACAATACAATGTTGCCAATCAATAACACAATTTAGGTCATGACACAAATTTGTCCATATATGCCGTGGTTGTACACCACGACAAGACATGCTCACCCCAATAATCGAAATCAATGAGGGAGGAAGCTAGCTATATAATGAGAACTCATCCACACTCACCTCGCATCGTAAGTCAAGGAGGGAGGAACATAATCATACTCACCCTGCATCGATGATAAGTCAAAGAGGGAGGAATAATCACACTCACCCCATTAATGGAGGAGGAACATATTATCATTGTCATGAAAATTTTTAGTCAAAACAATTCCAAACATTTTATTCAAATGATCCGTAAGAATCCAATAAATTTCCAAAGTTATAATTTCATTCACAAAATGGCAACACAATTCGTAATTCACTTCAATTTCCACAAAACCATTTACGTTGCTTTTCAATCAATAAGTATCCATCAAATACCATTCAAATAATTTTTCACGCTTTCAAACCATTCACAATGTTTTTCAATCAATAAGTGTCCACCAAACACATTTCCACAATTTAAAACAATGATATGCAAATAGTCAATATTTATTTCCATTGAAAATAATTTAAAAGAAACAGCTTGTTGTGCACAAACCTCCGATGATCGCCCCTCGATCCGACTCGTTTTCCTTCCCTTTTCCCGAGTCTTTGGTAATCGAGAAACACAATTTGAAGTGTTTCAAGATTAATTTAAACTGTCTCTATCGATGGTGTTTGGTAAATAATGCATCAACTCAATTATTCACTTAATCACCTAATATACCGACCCTCGCTATGCTTTAGGTAAATTAGGTTTTAGTGTCGTTAATATGTCACATTTGATAGGGTTTTAGGTTTGGTATGTTTTACCAAAGTCATTTCCTTGCTTAGTGCATTTTAATGCAAATTGTCGATTCCGACACTGGTTTGACCTAACCGACGATCTAGTTCCTCGGTTTTCGGTCTCGGTCGAAACTACAAACTTGTAGATTTAGGTCTTATGGACGCGGTGCAAAATTTCAGGTCAATCCGAGTTAAGTAGGCCGAGTTATGGTCATTACACTCTTGCTGGTCAAATGGTACCATTTTAGGTCAATTTTAGGTCAAATTGGTCAATTCTGGTTCGGCCAGTTTTTGGACCCGAACTTTTGCAAGTTGTTTGACTTGCTTATGGTCATTTCTGGGCTTTGGTGTCTTCATAAGACTTGTAGGTATGGGTCTTAACTATTCTTGGTTAAAATTGCAGGTCAATTGACCTGGTTTGAGTGAGTTATGGCCTAAACACTCACTGCTGCCCAATTGGTCATTTTTCAGGTCCTAATTGCACCTAATCCGAATTGGTCATTTTTTTAGGTCACCTTGCAAGCAGAATTTTGGTATGTTTTCTCAATGAAAGTTGGCACATTTTGTTCCTAGTTTCACCTACAATTGGTCTCATACCAATTGAGGTTGCACATTTAAGGTTATAGGCTAAAATGTACACTGCCCTCACTATGCCTTTCACACCCCACTTCAAACACATATTTACCTTGCAAAGTTTACTTCCATACCCTACCAATCTGTTTTGGTACATTACCAAAAGCATTTTCTACTTTACATTAACATTATTTTGGGAAGATTACCATTACCCTCAACACACCAAGTATAATTCACATTTACAATTTCTAAGTACCATTACATACACACCTAACCATTACAAATCTTACATACACTTTTCAATATCAATCTACATACATATCATCAATCCTTCTAGGTCAATATTCTGCCAACACTTCCTTCAATACATACAATTACTCAAGTGTTCCCAAGCTGCCGCAAATCTTCTTCAACATCAAAGTGCCGTCCAAGTTACCAATTCCCATCCAAGTGCATAAATCACCATATAAACATGAAATAATTCACTAGGTTACTAAATCACCATGATCAACATTATTTCTCATCAATTATATGCACAAATATCTCATCAAAAACGTGACTCATGGCTGTCCAAAATGAAAACAACAATAACTCTTCAAACTCAAAATTTTCCTTCACCAAACCAACACCCATAACATGCACACAAAACTTAACAAAGGAATTCTCAAAAAATGTAAACTTACCTTTGATTGTAACTTGCTAAACCTTCACCAAACTTCTCAAAATTGGTATCAATATCTTCCTTGTGATGTGTAGACAAAGTTTAATGAAGAAACCTAAGAGGTTGGAGTTGAAAATGGAGAGTTAAGAAAGCTTGCATGAAAATTGGCTATGGAGTTTCCTCTCACCTTCATTCACGGCAATGTTGAATTCATGTGGAGAAGATGGAGGTTCAGCTGCATATTAAGTGTACACATGTCCCACTATGTGCTTAATTAATTCCTTAGTGGTCCACTAAAAATTAAATCATATTTTAAGCTAAACTTTCACTTAATCCCACATTAAATCCTTGATTTTAGCTATTTATTTTAGGTACCACCAAATTAATTTTTCATTTCATTTTCTAAGTGTAATATTATTTATTTTTAATGGACATTTAGGTCAAAAGACAATTCGGGATGTCAAATGACCATAATGCCCTGCTCGGTTATGTTCCCGATTTTTCTAGACACCGGTTTTGTCTGCTTTTTCGATTTCTCACTTTTCTTTGTACTATTTATTTAATTTTTCTTTGATATTTCTAATGATATTTATTCTTCGACAAGGGTCTATTTATGTCCCAAAATGTTTTCCAAGGTTCCTCAGCCAGTACTACCAACGGTCCACGCCGTGATTTCCCAAAGGCGGTCACCCATCGTTAGGTTTCCCTACTGCTTAACTTGATCACATTTCTTTGCAATCATTTTTCCTTTGTTTTTCTTGTACTTTCTTTTCTTTTATTTCATTATTTTATGTCTCTCACTCATTGAAGTGTGGTTCTAGGCATCCTAGCCGTCCTGACAACACCGGTCACCGGAGCAGCAGAACGCACTACCGAACTTAGGGGTGTTACAATTCTCCCTTAAATAAATTTCGCCCACGAAATTTTACCCAAGAATCATCTTACAATAGTCATACGCTTATTTTCTCCTTTCTATATGATCGTAAGACTTTTAACAATCTAATACAATGTTTACTTTGTTTGGATAACACCAATCTCCTCTTACTATTATGTTGTCTAATATTTCACCACGTTTCCTTCTTGAATGACCCTTGAGGTCATATTAGAATCATTCATCGTGCATTGGTCCTCCGACCATTCTAGTCCATAGTCTTCCTCACATTCGAATATTTCTTTGTTACATATGAATCAACTGCTCAAGTCTCTACTTCCATAACTCTTTTATCTCACAATGTTCTATAACTTACTTCCTTTTGTACCAACTATAACCTTCGATATTTTAACTTTTGAGTTTTAGATCCCTAAGTAGGATTTTCAAACTTATTTCTAATAATTAAATTCCCCGCATAACTATGCTAAAATGTATGCCGCTGGCAACTATTCTCATCTAGGTGTACTATCGGCTAGTACGTAGCTCTACACAATAATCTCAAGTTAGTAATCAGAACTGCAGCTACAAGATAAACATCAAGAACATTGCATAGTTACTACGATACATCCCAATAGATCAAACTTTGTTATCTTTTATTCTTTTGAATTCACCGATATTCGAATCTTATTCGATTACAATATCCATTAGTAATTTCTAACAAGAACCTCCTTGCCCTCATCTAGAGCAATTCCATTATCGTGATCTTACTTTTACGCCCTCTTGCCTTACATTAAGTAGGCTCACTAATTAGCTTTATAATTTATGGTGTGTTAGAAAATACTTTTCACGATAAACTCTTTCAAAACTAATTTCACTTATTATCACAATCCTTATCTTAAGGGCTAATCACTAATGCGCCAAAATTTATTCCTCTCAGAACGAATAACAATGAACATATAGTTCTAACACTAATGTAAAAATATGAAAATTCCAGTCAAACAATACATATATATATCTCATTGCTAATTGAGAAAGTACCAAAGAATGATGTCAAAAGTCTCACTTCTTTTCTGTCAGATAGCGTATACTCGCTGAAGCATCACCTGCTTTGGCCGATTCACAAGAGTCCGACTTCTAGGTGTACTACCCCTACCTCTACCTTTGCCTCTACTAACCGATGGTGAACTCTTTGGGGTAGAAACTTGCTGATCCCTTTGGTGTAGTAAATGATCCGTAACGACTGGATTTACACAATCCTTAGCAAAATGACCGCCTCCACAATTAAAGCATGCTCCTATGGCTCTATAACATACCCCACTAAGTGGTTTACCACAAGTTTCACAAAGTCGATCCGACAACGATTTCTGGTTTCGTTGAGTTGGCTGATCGGATCGAGGTGGTTTCATCCAAAAGATCTATCTCTACCTGACTTCTTACTATCTCTGTCAGATCCCCAAAGTTTTTCCTCTTTCCAAGAGGACCACTAGAACTCGCTCACGACTTTCACTTTTTCTCGCTTTCTCCGATTTCTTTTTCTCAAGAGTCGCCTGATTCAATTCTTTCTAATTCTAGTGCTTGAGAAATAAGTTCAGAGAAGTTATTATGTTTGAATCCACCACTTGTAACTGATACTAGGCTTCAAGCTTTCAAACCTCTTACATCTCTCCCCGGTAGAAAGTAGACTTATCGTGATAATGGCTTAGCGGGAGAATTCTTTCATACTCACCACCGACCGCCTCGCTGCTTTCACTTAGGAATTCTTGCACTTTCCGGTCTACATAAGCATCGTGACATATTTTTGCCCGAATTCTCGAGGAAGTCATTCCATGTTAGCACTGCAGTTCTATCAGATCGTGGGGATGGTTTTCCACTACCATAAGCATCCCCTCAGAGCAAAGATACCGAGTACTCAAATCTAAGCTCCTCTGCAATGCGCTTTCTGAATACCCTATCCATCCTCTCTAACCATTGTTCTCGCCTCTAGAGGATCTATTGTCCCCTTGAACTCAGAGCCCCATACTTCATCAATTTGTCATATTGTCTAGCGTAAGACCGTGGTTGTACCACCGTGTCCGTATTGGGACTTGAGTAGGCACATTACCATCCATTTGTTGGAACATTGCACCGTCACGAGCGAATCGAGCAGAGAATCATGCAGATCGCAGGGCCGGTGCATCAACCACCGACATTATGTAGGCATGGGGCATCCTTGCACCTCACCTCAATAGATTGATCGATCAACGATCACCCTCTTCCATAGTCAATGCGAGGATTTTAGATCTCCTAAACCAATAACACAAGGAGATTTCTCCGTTAGTGCATATTTATAATGTAATGTACTGTATGTATCAAACAATGATATTGAGCGCTTGTACTGTGAAGAAAGAATATTCAAATGACAGTGAAAATGTAATTTAAAAACTTTGCTCGATACACTAAAACATGTCACACCCTACCCTCTGTAAGGCATGACATGATCCCGTAGTATACCCGATGAATTACCAACTCCATCTACTGATAACCCATTAAATACACTACAAGGGATTTTAAAACTTTTCTTACTTCTTTTACAAAGGGTGAGCACTATTTATCGTGTTAAAGACTTTGGTGAATCAAGTGAAACAACTAACTCATTTGATTTATTTGGAATATCTATAAAAATTTTGGCAAGGTGCCATTTGTATTTTGGACAAACAGCTTCTTCGTAAAACTCAGAAAAGCACTTCAATTATTTTCCAAATCTCAACTCCAACATTTTTCTCAATACAACACATTTCTCAACTCAATTCCATAGAAATTTTTCAAAGTCCGAGATAAGGAAATATAATACAATTTTTATAAGTCAAATAACTCATAATAAATTTACAACTTCAAGGTAAAATTTGAATTTACAATCGCCAAAACTAAAACAAAATGTACATACAAAGGTCATACATTACAAGATAAAATGCAAAATATTGGTATTCTCATTATACTGTAATCCTCATCGATGTATTAGCACTCTAGTCCGCCGCTGCCTGTTTCTACCGCGACAAAGAATAAAGCTATCACGAGACAATGTCTCAGCAGTGCACAACATTAACCAAATACAATTTTAATTCACAATTCATAAATCATATCAATAGTGGATACTTAAAACCATAGTTAAATTCAAGACAATGAATGTCATAAGGAATTTAAACTCCAATTCACAAATTATCAAAATTCATAATAACACAATTTAGTCAAATAGTTTAAGAATACCGTATACAATTCATGCACAATTTGATCAAATAACTCAATAATACCTTTTGCAAATCAATAACACAATTCGATCAAATAATCAATAATATCGCTTTGCAAATCAATAACACAATTCAATCAAATAATCAATAATATCGCTTTGCAAATCAATAACACAATTGATCAAATAATCAATAATATCGCTTTGCAAATCAATAACACCATTCGATCAAATAATTGAACAATACAATGTTGCCAATCAATAACACAATTTAGGTCATGACACAAATTTGTCCATATATGCCGTGTTGTACACCACGACAAGACATGCTCACCCCAATAATCGAAATCAATGAGGGAGGAAGCTAGCTATATAATGAGAACTCATCCACACTCACCTCGATCGTAAGTCAAGGAGGGAGGAACATAATCATACTCACCCTGCATCGATAAGTCAAAGAGGGAGGAATAATCACACTCACCCCATTAATGGAGGAGGAGCATATTATCAGTGTCATGCCAATTGTGAGTCAAAACAATTCCAAACATTTTATTCAAATGATCCGTAAGAATCCAATAAATTTCCAAAGTTATAATTTCATTCACAAAATTGCAACACAATTGTAATTCACTTCAATTTCCACAAAACCATTTACAAGTGCTTTTCAATCAATAAGTATCCATCAAATACCATTCAAATAATTTTTCACGCTTTCAAACCATTCACAATGTTTTTCAATCAATAAGTGTCCACCAAACACATTTCCACAATTTAAAACAATGATATGCAAATAGTCAATATTTATTTCCATTGAAAATAATTTAAAAGAAACAGTTGTTGTGCACAAACCTCTGATGACTGCCCCTCGATCCGACTCGTGTTTCCTTCCCTTTTCCCCGAGTCTTTGGTAATCGAGAAACACAATTTGAAGTGTTTCAAGACTAATTTAAACCGTCTCTATCGATGGTGTTTGGTAAATAATGCATCAACTCAATTATTCACTTAATCACCTAATATACCGACCTCGCTATGCTTTAGGTAAATTAGGTTTTAGTGTCGTTAATATGTCACATTTGATAGGGTTTTAGGTTTGGTATGTTTTACCAAAGTCATTTCCTTGCTTAGTGCATTTTAATGCAAATTGTCGGATTCCGACACCGGTTTGACCTAACCGACGATCTAGTTCCTCGGTTTTCGGTCTCGGTCGAAACTACAAACTTGTAGATTTAGGTCTTATGGACCGCGTGCAAAATTTCAGGTCAATCCGAGTTAAGTAGGCCGAGTTATGGTCATTACACTCTTGCTGGTCAAATGGTACCATTTTAGGTCAATTTTAGGTCAAATTGGTCAATTCTGGTTCGGCCAGTTTTTGACCTGAACTTTTGCAAGTTGTTTGACTTGCTTATGGTCATTTCTGGGCTTTGGTGTCTTCATAAGACTTGTAGGTATGGGTCTTAACTATTCTTGGTTAAAATTTCAGGTCAATTGGACCTGGTTTGAGTGAGTTATGGCCTAAACACTCACTGCTGCCCAATTGGTCATTTTTCAGGTCCTAATTGCACCTAATCCGAATTGGTCATTTTTTTAGGTCACCTTGCAAGCAGAATTTTGGTATGTTTTCTCAATGAAAGTTGGCACATTTTGTTCCTAGTTTCACCTACAATTGGTCTCATACCAATTGAGGTTGCACATTTAAGGTTATAGGCTAAAATGTACACTGCCCTCACTATGCCTTTCACACCCCACTTCAAACACATATTTACCTTGCAAAGTTTACTTCCATACCCTACCAATCTGTTTTGGTACATTACCAAAAGCATTTTCTACTTTACATTAACATTATTTTGGGAAGATTACCATTACCCTCAACACACCAAGTATAATTCACATTTACAATTTCTAAGTACCATTACATACACACCTAACCATTACAAATCTTACATACACTTTTCAATATCAATCTACATACATATCATCAATCCTTCTAGGTCAATATTCTGCCAACACTTCCTTCAATACATACAATTACTCAAGTGTTCCCAAGCTGCCGCAAATCTTCTTCAACATCAAAGTGCCGTCCAAGTTACCAATTCCCATCCAAGTGCATAAATCACCATATAAACATGAAATAATTCACTAGGTTACTAAATCACCATGATCAACATTATTTCTCATCAATTATATGCACAAATATCTCATCAAAAACGTGACTCATGGCTGTCCAAAATGAAAACAACAATAACTCTTCAAACTCAAAATTTTCCTTCACCAAACCAACACCCATAACATGCACACAAAACTTAACAAAGGAATTCTCAAAAAATGTAAACTTACCTTTGATTGTAACTTGCTAAACCTTCACCAAACTTCTCAAAATTGGTATCAATATCTTCCTTGTGATGTGTAGACAAAGTTTAATGAAGAAACCTAAGAGGTTGGAGTTGAAAATGGAGAGTTAAGAAAGCTTGCATGAAAAATGGCTATGGAGTTTCCTCTCACCTTCATTCACGGCAATGTTGAATTCATGTGGAGAAGATGGAGTTTCAGCTGCATATTAAGTGTACACATGTCCCACTATGTGCTTAATTAATTCCCTTAGTGGTCCACTAAAAAATTAAATCATATTTTAAGCTAAACTTTCACTTAATCCCACATTAAATCCTTGATTTTAGCTATTTATTTTAGGTACCACCAAATTAATTTTTCATTTCATTTTCTAAGTGTAATATTATTTATTTTTAATGGACATTTAGGTCAAAAGACAATTCGGGATGTCAAATGACCATAATGCCCCTGTTCGGGTTATGTTCCCGATTTTTCGATATTACCGGGTTTTGTCTGTTTTTCGATTTCTCACTTTTCTTTGTACAATTTATTTAATTTTTCTTTGATATTTCTAATGATATTTATTCTTCGACAAGGGTCTATTTATGTCCCAAAAATGTTTTCCAAGGTTCCTCGCAGTCCAGGGCCAGTCAACGGTCCACGCCGTGACTTCCCAAAGGCCACCCATCGTTAGGTTTCCTACTGCTTAACTTGATCACATTTCTTTGCAATCATTTTTCCTTTGTTTTTCTTGTACTTTCTTTTCTTTTATTTCATTATTTTATGTCTCCTCACTCATTGAAGTGTGGTTCTAGGCATCCTAGCTGTCCTGACAACACCGGTCACCGGAGCACAGAACGCACTACCGAACTTAGGGTGTTACAATTCTCCCTTAAATAAATTTCGTCCACGAAATTTTACCCAGTAATCATCTTACAATAGTCATACGTTTATTTTCTCCTTTCTATATGATCGTAAGACTTTTAACAATCTAATACAATGTTTACTTTGTTTGGATAACACCAATCTCCTCTTACTATTATGTTGTCTAATATTTCACCACGTCTTCTTGAATGACCCTTGAGGTCATATTAGAATCATTCATCGTGCATTGGTCCTCCACCATTCTAGTCCATAGTCTTCCTCACATTCGAATATTTCTTTGTTACATATGAATCAACTGCTCAAGTCTCTACTTCCATAACTCTTTTATCTCACAATGTTCTATAACTTACTTCCTTTGTATCAACTATAACCTTCGATATTTTAACTTTTGAGTTTTAGATCCCTAAGTAGGATTTTCAAACTTATTTCTAATAATTAAATTTCATTCCGCATAACTATGCTAAAACAGATGCCGCTGGCAACTATTCTCATCTAGGTGTACTATTTGCTAGTACGTAGCTCTACACAATAATCTCAAGTTAGCATCAGAATCGCAGCTACAAAGATAAACATCAAGAACATTGCATAGTTACTACGATACATCCCAATAGATCAAACTTTGTTATCTTTTATTCTTTTGAATTCACCGATATTCGAATCTTATTCGATTACAATATCCATTAGTAATTTCTAACAAGAACCTCCTTGCCCTCATCTAGAGCAATTCCATTATCGTGATCTTACTTTTACGCCCTCTTGCCTTACATTAAGTAGGCTCACTAATTAGCTTTATAATTTATGGTGTGTTAGAAAATACTTTTCACGATAAACTCTTTCAAAACTAATTTCACTTATTATCACAATCCTTATCTTAAGGGCTAATCACTAATGCGCCAAAATTTATTCCTCTCAGAACGAATAACAACAGAACATATAGTTCTAACACTAATGTAAAAATATGAAAATTCCGTGTCAAACAATACATATATATATCTCAATGCTAATTGAGAAAGTACCAAAGAATGATGTCAAAAGTCTCACTCTTTTCTCGTCAGATAGCAGATACTCGTGAAGCATCACCTGCTTTGGCCGATTCACAAGAGTCCGACTTCTAGGTGTACTACCCCTACCTCTACCTTTGCCTCTACTAACCGATGGTGAACTCTTTGGGGTAGAAACTTGGGTTGATCCCTTTGGTGTAGTAAATGATCCGTAACGACTGGATTTACACAATCCTTAGCAAAATGACCAGCCTCCACAATTAAAGCATGCTCCTACTTCTATAACATACCCCACTATATGGTTTACCACAAGTTTCACAAAGTCGATCCGACAACAGATTTCGGTTTCGTTGAGTTGGCTGATCGGATCGAGGTGGTTTCATTCCAAAAGATCTATCTCTACCTGACTTCTTACTATCTCCGTCAGATCCCCAAAGTTTTTCCTCTTCCAAGAGGGACCACTAGAACTCGCTCACGACTTTCCTCTTTTTCTCGCTTTCTCTCGATTTCTTTTCTCAAGAGCCGTCGATTCAATTCTTTCTAATTCTAGTGCTTGAGAAATAAGTTCAGAAGTTGTTATGTTTGAACTGACCACTTGTAACTGATACTAGGCTTCAAGCCGCTTTCAAACCTCTTACATCTCTCCCCGCCGGTAGAAAGTAGACTTATCGCATAATGGCTTAGGCGGAGAATTCCCTTTCATACTCACCACCGATCCGCCTGCTTCGCATTTAGGAATTCTGCAGCCTGGTCTACATAAGCATCGTGACATATTTTTGCCCGAATTCCCGAGGAAGTCATTCCATGTTAGCACCGCAGTTCTATCGATCGTGGGGATGGTTTTCCACTACCATAAGCATCCCCTCGTAGCAAAGATACCGAGTACTCAAATCTAAGCTCCTCTGCAATGCGCTTGAATACCCTATCCATCCTCTCTAACCATTGTTCGCTCTAGAGGATCTATCGTCCCTTGAACTCAGAGCCCCATACTTCATCAATTTGTCATATTGTCTAGCGTAAGACCGTGGTTGTACCACCGTGTCTCAGATTGGGACTTGAGTAGGCACATTACCATCCATTTGTTGGAACATTGCAGCCGCTTCATCGAGCGAATCGAGCAGAGAATCGCAGATCGCAGGGTCAGTGCATCAACCACCGACATTATGTAGGCATGGGGCATCCCTTGCACTCAAATTTCAATAGATTGATCGATCAACGATCACCCTCTTCCATAGTCAATGTGAGGATTTTAGATCTCCTAAACCAATAACACAAGGAGATTTCTCCCGTTAGTGCATATTTATAATGTAATGTCGTATGTATCAAACAATGATATTGAGCAATTGTACTGTGAAGAAAGAATATTCAAATGACAGAAAATGTAATTTAAAAACTTTGCTCTGATACCACTAAAACATGTCACACCCTACCCCTCTGTAAGGCATGACATGATCCCGTAGTATACCTGATGAATTACCAACTCCATCTACTGATAACCCATTAAATACACTACAAGGGATTTTAAAAACTTTTCTTACTTCTTTTACAAAGCAGGTGAGCACTATTTACAGTGTTAAAGACTTTGGTGAATCAAGTGAAACAACTAACTCATTTGATTTATTTGGAATATCTCAGAAAATTTTGGCAAGGTGCCATTTGTATTTTGGACAAACAGCTTCTTCGTAAAACTCAGAAAAGCACTTCAATTATTTTCCAAATCTCAACTCCAACATTTTTCTCAATACAACACATTTCTCAACTCAATTCCATAGAAATTTTTCAAAGTCTGAGATAAGGAAATATAATACAATTTTTATAAGTCAAATAACTCATAATAAATTTACAACTTCAAGGTAAAATTTTAATTTACAATCGCCAAAACTAAAACAAAATGTACATACAAGGTCATACATTACAAGACAAAATGCAAAATATTGGTATTCTCATTATACTGTAATCCTCATCGATGTATTAGCAATCTAGTCTCGCCTGCCTGCTCTGTCTCTACCGCGATAAAGAATAAAGCTATCACGAGACAATGTCTCTGGTGCACAACATTAACTAAATACAATTTTAATTCACAATTCATAAATCATATCAATAGTGGATACTTAAAACCATAGTTAAATTCAAGACAATGAATGTCATAAGGAATTTAAACTCCAATTCACAAATTATCAAAATTCATAATAACACAATTTAGTCAAATAGTTTAAGAATACCGATACAATTCATGCACAATTTGATCAAATAATCAATAATACCTTTTGCAAATCAATAATACAATTCGATCAAATAATCAATAATATCGCTTTGCAAATCAATAACACAATTCAATCAAATAATCAATAATATCGCTTTGCAAATCAATAACACAATTGATCAAATAATCAATAATATCGCTTTTGCAAATCAATAACACAATTGATCAAATAATCAATAATATCGTTTTGCAAATCAATAACACCATTCGATCAAATAATTGAACAATACAATGTTGCCAATCAATAACACAATTTAGGTCATGACACAAATTTGTCCATATATGCCGTGTTGTACACCACGACAAGACATGCTCACCCCAATAATCAAAATCAATGAGGGAGGTAGCTAGCTATATAATGAGAACTCATCCACACTCACCTCAGACTGGTAAGTCAAGGAGGGAGGAACATAATCATACTCACCCCATACTGATAAGTCAAAGAGGGAGGAATAATCACACTCACCCCATTAATGGAGGAGGAACATAGTATCAGTGTCATGCCAATTGTGAGTCAAAACAATTCCAAACATTTTATTCAAATGATCCGTAAGAATCCAATAAATTTCCAAAGTTATAATTTCATTCACAAAATGGCAACACAATTGTAATTCACTTCAATTTCCACAAAACCATTTACGTGCTTTTCAATCAATAAGTATCCATCAAATACCATTCAAATAATTTTTCACGCTTTCAAACCATTCACAATGTTTTTCAATCAATAAGTGTCCACCAAACACATTTCCACAATTTAAAACAATGATATGCAAATAGTCAATATTTATTTCCATTGAAAATAATTTAAAAGAAACAGCTTGTTGTGCACAAACCTCGATGATCGCCCTCGATCCGACTCGTGTTTCCTTCCTTTTCCCGAGTCTTTGGTAAATCGAAACACAATTTGAAGTGTTTCAGCACTAATTTAAACCGCTCTATCGATGGTGTTTGGTAAATAATGCATCAACTCAATTATTCACTTAATCACCTAATATACCACCCTCGCTATGCTTTTAGGTAAATTAGGTTTTAGTGTCGTTAATATGTCACATTTGATAGGGTTTTAGGTTTGGTATGTTTTACCAAAGTCATTTCCTTGCTTAGTGCATTTTAATGCAAATTGTCGGATTCCGACACTGGTTTGACCTAACCGACGATCTAGTTCCTCGGTTTTCGGTCTCGCCGAAACTACAAACTTGTAGATTTAGGTCTTATGGACTGTGCAAAATTTCAGGTCAATTCGAGTTAAGTAGGCCGAGTTATGGTCATTACACTCTTGCTGGTCAAATGGTACCATTTTAGGTCAATTTTAGGTCAAATTGGTCAATTCTGGTTCGGCCAGTTTTTGGACCCGAACTTGTGCAAGTTGTTTGACTTGCTTATGGTCATTTCTGGGCTTTGGTGTCTTCATAAGACTTGTAGGTATGGGTCTTAACTATTCTTGGTTAAAATTGCAGGTCAATTGGACCTGGTTTGAGTGAGTTATGGCCTAAACAATCACTGCTGCCCAATTGGTCATTTTTCAGGTCCTAATTGCACCTAATCCGAATTGGTCATTTTTTTAGGTCACCTTGCAAGCAGAATTTTGGTATGTTTTCTCAATGAAAGTTGGCACATTTTGTTCCTAGTTTCACCTACAATTGGTCTCATACCAATTGAGGTTACACATTTAAGGTTATAGGCTAAAATGTACACTGCCCTCACTATGCCTTTCACACCCCACTTCAAACACATATTTACCTTGCAAAGTTTACTTCCATACTCCTACCAATCTGTTTTGGTACATTACCAAAAGCATTTTCTACTTTACATTAACATTATTTTGGGAAGATTACCATTACCCTCAACACACCAAGTATAATTCACATTTACAATTTCTAAGTACCATTACATACACACCTAACCATTACAAATCTTACATACACTTTTCAATATCAATCTACATACATATCATCAATCCTTCTAGGTCAATATTCTGCCAACACTTCCTTCAATACATACAATTACTCAAGTGTTCCCAAGCTGCCGCAAATCTTCTTCAACATCAAAGTGCCGTCCAAGTTACCAATTCCCATCCAAGTGCATAAATCACCATATAAACATGAAATAATTCACTAGGTTACTAAATCACCATGATCAACATTATTTCTCATCAATTATATGCACAAATATCTCATCAAAAACGTGACTCATGGCTGTCCAAAATGAAAACAACAATAACTCTTCAAACTCAAAATTTTCCTTCACCAAACCAACACCCATAACATGCACACAAAACTTAACAAAGGAATTCTCAAAAAATGTAAACTTACCTTTGATTGTAACTTGCTAAACCTTCACCAAACTTCTCAAAATTGGTATCAATATCTTCCTTGTGATGTGTAGACAAAGTTTAATGAAGAAACCTAAGAGGTTGGAGTTGAAATTGGAGAGTTAAGAAAGCTTGCATGAAAAATGGCTATGGAGTTTCCTCTCACCTTCATTCACGGCAATGTTGAATTCATGTGGAGAAGATGGAGTTTCAGCTGCATATTAAGTGTACACATGTCCCACTATGTGTTTAATTAATTCCTTAGTGGTCCACTAAAAATTAAATCATATTTTAAGCTAAACTTTCACTTAATCCCACATTAAATCCTTGATTTTAGCTATTTATTTTAGGTACCACCAAATTAATTTTTCATTTCATTTTCTAAGTGTAATATTATTTATTTTTAATGGACATTTAGGTCAAAAGACAATTCAGGATGTCAAATGACCATAATGCCCCTGTTCGGGTTATGTTCCCGATTTTTCGGTATTACCGGGTTTTGTCTGTTTTTCGATTTCTCACTTTTCTTTGTACTATTTATTTAATTTTTCTTTGATATTTCTAATGATATTTATTCTTCGACAAGGGTCTATTTATGTCCCAAAAATGTTTTCCAGGGTTCCCGCAGCCTGTACCAACGGTCCACGCCGTGACTTCCCAAAGGCACTCCATCGTTAGGTTTCCTACTGCTTAACTTGATCACATTTCTTTGCAATCATTTTTCCTTTGTTTTTCTTGTACTTTCTTTTCTTTTATTTCATTATTTTATGTCTCCTCACTCTCATTGAAGTGTGGTTCTAGGCATCCTAGCTGTCCGGACAACACTGGTCACTGGAGCAGCAGAACGCATTACCGAACTTAGGGGTGTTACATTCTGAGTTATATAGACCAGGATATGGTCAATTAACTAAAGCTGGACAGATTGCAACTTTAGTGCAAAATTTGGTCAATTTTAGGTCACTTTTAGTTCTAGCAGTTTTGGTACTCGAACTTGTGCAATCTATTTGACTTGGTTCTGGTCATTTCTGGCCTTTGGTGTCTTCATAAGAATTGCAGCTCTATGTCTTGGTGCACTCTGGGCAAAATTTCATGTCATTCTGAGTTGTATAGGCCAAGATATGGTCAATTTACTAAAGCTGGACAGATTGCACTTTTAGTGCAAAATTTGGTCAATTTTAGGTCACTTTTAGTTATGGCAGTTTTGGTATCCGAAATTTTGCAAGCTATTTGACTTGGTACTTGTCATTTTTGGGCTTTGATGTCTTCATAAGAACTGTAGCTCTTTGTCTTATTGCACTCTGGGCAAAATTTCAACTCATTCTGACTTGTATAGACCAAGATATGGTCAATTTACTAAAGCCGCATAGATTGCACCTTTAGTGCAAAATTTGGTCAATTTTAGGTCACTTTTAGTTTTGGCAGTTTTGGCACCCAAACTTGTGTAGGCTATTTGACTTGGTTCTATTCTTTTTTGGGCTTTTGGGTCTTTATAAGAACTGTAGCTCTTTGTCTTATTCCACTCTGGGCAAAATTTCAGGTCATTCTGAGTTTTATAGACCAAGATATGTTCAATTTACTAAAGCTGCACAGATTGCACCTTTAGTGCAAAATTTGGTCAATTTTAGGTCACTTCTAGTTCTGGCAGTTTTGGTACCCGAACTTGTGCAAGCTATTTGACTTGGCACTGGTGATTTCTGGGATTTAGCGTCTTCATAAGAACTGTAGGTCTTTGTCTTATTGCACTCTGGGTAAAATTTTAGGTCATTCTGAGTTGTATAGACCAAGATATGGTCAATTTACTAAAGCTGCGCAGATTGCACCTTTAGTGCAAAATTTGATCAATTTTAGGTCACTTTTAGTTATGGCAGTTTTGGTACCCGAACTTGTGCATGCTATTTGACTTGGTTCTGGTCATTTTCGGCCTTTGGTGTCTTCATAAGAATTATAGCTCTTTCTCTTAGTGCACTCGGGGCAAAATTTCAGGTCATTATGAGTTGTATAGACCAAGATATGGTCATTGGACTAAAGCTGGATAGATTGGACCCTTAGTGCAAAATTTAGTCAATTTTAGGTCACTTTTAATTCTGGCAATTTTGGTACCCGAACTTGTGCAAGCTATTTGACTAGGTTTTGGTCATTTTTGGGCTTTGGTGTCTTCATAAGAATTGTAGCTCTTTGTCTTATTGCACTCTGGGTAAAATTTCAGGTCATTCTGAGTTGTATAGACCAAGATATGGTCAATGTACTAAAGCTGGACAGATTAGACCTTTAGTGCAAAATTTGTCAATTTTAGGTCACTTTTAGTTCTGGCAGTTTTGGTACCCGAAATTTTGCAGGCTATTTGACTTGGGTCTGGTCATTTCTGGGCTTTGGTGTCTTCATAAGTATTGTAGCCCTTTGTCCTATTACACCCTAGGCAAAATTTCAACTCATTCTCGAGTTACATAGACCAGATATGGTCACTTACTAAAGTCGACAGATTGAAACTTTAGTGCAAAATTTTGTCAATTTTAGGTCACTTTTAGCTCTAGCAGTTTTGGTACCCGAAATTGTGCATGCTATTTGACTTAGTTCTGATCATTTCTGGGCTTTGGTGTCTTCATAAGTATTGTAACTCTATGTCTTATTGCACTCTGGGCAAAATTTCAGGTCATTCTGAGTTGTATAGACCAAGATATGGTCAATTTACTAAAGCTGGACAGATTGCACCTTTAGTGCAAATTTGGTCAATTTTAGGTCCATTTTAGTTCGATAGCTTTTGGTACTGAACTTGTGCAAGCTAATTGACTTGGTTCTGGTCATTTCTGGCCTTTGGTGTCTTCATAAGAATTGTAACTCTATGTCTTATTGCACTCTGGGCAAAATTTCAAGTCATTCTGAGTTGTATAGGCCAAGATATGTTTAATTTACTAAAGCTGGATAGATTGCACCTTTAGTGAAAAATTTGGTCAATTTTAGGTCACTTCTAGTTCTGGCAGTTTTGGTACCCAAACTTGTGCAAGCTATTTGACTTGGTTCTAGTCATTTTTGGGCTTTGGTGTCTTCAGAAGAACTGTAGCTCTTTGTCTTATTCACTCTAGGCTAAATTTCAAGTCATTCTGAGTTGTATAAACCAAGGTATGGTCAATTTACTAAAGCTGCGCAGATTGCACCTTTAGTGCAAAATTTCGTCAATTTTAGGTCACTTTTAGTTATGGCAGTTTTGGTACCTACACTTGTGCAAGCTATTTGACTCTTCTAGTCATTTCGGCTTTGGTGTCTTCATGTAGTTGTAGCTCTTTGTCTTATTGCACTGGGAAAAATTTCAGGTCATTCTAGCTTGTATAGACCAAGATATGGTCAATTAACAAAAGCTGGACATGTTGAACATTTAGTGCAAAATTTGATAAATTTAGGTCTCTTTAGTTTTGGTCGCTTTGGTGCCCGAACTTGTGCAAGCTATTTGACTTGGTTCGTCATTTCGGGCTTTCGTGTCTTCATAAGAGTTGTAGCTCTTGTCTTACTGCACTGGGCAAACTTTTAGGTCATTCTAAGTTGTATAGACCAAGATATGGTCAATTAACAAAAGCTGGACATGTTGCACATTTAGTGCAAAATTTGATCAATTTAGGTCGCTTAGCTCGCGCTTTGGCACCGGAAATTGTACAAGCAATTTGACTTGGTTCTGGTCATTTTTGGCCTTTGGTGTCTTCATAAGAATTGTAGCTCTATGTCTTATTGCACTCTGGGCAAAATTTCAGGTCATTCTGAGTTGTATAGGCCAAGATATGGTCAATTTACTAAAGCTGCACAGATTGCACCTTTAGTGCAAAATTTGGTAATTTTAGGTCACTTCTAGTTCTGGCAGTTTTGGTACCCGAACTTGTGCAAGCCATTTGACTTGGCCCTGGTCATTTATGGGCTTTGGTGTCTTTATAAGAACTGTAGCTCTTTGTCTTATTGCACTCTGGGCAAAATTTCAGGTCATTCTGAGTTGTATAGACCAAGATATGGTCAATTTACTAAAGCTGCGCAGATGCACCTTTAGTGCAAAATTTTATCAATTTTAGGTCACTTTTAGTTATGGCAGTTTTGGTACCCGGACTTGTGCAAGCTATTTGACTTGGTTCTAATCATTTTCAGCCTTTGGTGTCTTCATAAGAATTATAGCTCTTTGTCTTAGTGCACTCGGGGCAAAATTTCAGGTCATTCTGAGTTGTATAGACCAAGATATGGTCATTTGACTAAAGCTGGACAGATTGGACCTTTAGTGCAAAATTTAGTCAATTTTAGGTCACATTTAGTTATGGCAGTTTAGGTACCCGAATTTGTGCAACCTATTTGACTAGGTTCTGGTCATTTTTGGGCTTTGGTGTCTTCATAAGAACTGTAGCTCTTTGTCTTATTGCACTCTGGGCAAAATTTCAGGTCATTCTGTGTAACACCCCTATGTTCGATAGTGCTCACTGCTCCGCTGCTGTTATCCGAATAGCTAGGATGTTTAGAACTACACTTCTTATGAGTGAGTAGACATAAAATAATGAAATACAAGAAGAGAAAATACAAGAAAACAAAGGAAAATAATAGCAAAGAAATGTAACCAAGTTAAGCGAGCCGACAACCCTAGTGATGGTGACCGCACCGGAAGTCACTACAGGACCATTGACTAGCTCCGACTACGGGGAACCCTGGAAAATATTTTTAGGACTTAAAGAGACATCAATTGAAGTATAAATATCATTAGAAATATCAAAGAAAAATTAATTAATTAGTACAAAGAAAAGTGAGAAATCGAAAAACGGACAAAACCCTGTTACTAAAAATCTGAATGTAACCCGAACAGGGGCATTATAGTCATTTGACATCCCGAGTTGTCTTTTGACCTAAATGTCCATTAAAAATAAATAATATTACACTTGGAAAATATAATGAAAAATTAAATTGATGGTACCTAAAGTAAATAGCAAAAATTATGGGTTAATGTGGAATAAATGAAAGTTAAACTTATAATATGCTTTAAATTGTGTAAGTGGACCACTAAGGAATAAACTAAACACTAAATGGGCAGGTGTACACCTATTACACAATCTGCAATTTCATTTTTCTCCAGCTCCTCCATCCATGCCGAAATGAAGAAATGGGAAACCTCCATTGCCGTGTTGCATAAAGCTTCATCCACTCCTTCATTTTACCTCTAAACACCTAGGTATCTTCATTAAAAATTATCCCCACTTCACAAGGAAGAAGTAGATACCAATATTAAGAAGTTTTAGTGAAGATTAAGCAAGTCCCAACAATAGGTAAGTTTGAGTTTTTGAATATTTCTTTGTTAAAGTTTGAAAACATGTTATGGGTGTTTGCTTTGTGAAGAAATTGTTAAGTTTTGAGGAGTTATTGATATATCCAGTTTGGACAGCCATGGAGTTGTATATTTGATGATTTATTCTTACATATATTTGATGGGAATTTATGTTGAGTAGGGTGATTAATGTCCTAGTGTTATTTCCATGTATATGTGGTGATTGTGCAATTGGGATTGAAGTTGGCGAAATTATGGACACTTTGGCAATGTGAAGCATTTCGGCAGCCTTGAGGCTTCTTCATGAGTGTTTAAATTCATGAAGATATTGGGTAAATTGTGACATTGAGGATTGATGAATATGTATGTAAATTGGTTGTGGAAATTGTATGTAACAATTAGGAGTGTTTATGTGTATTTATGGTTATATTTGGACTTTGTGAATTAGAGTTTCATTTGGTGTATTGAAGATAATTGTACTCTGCCCAAAGTGAGTTTAAAGTGAAGTGATATATGGTTTTGGTAATGTACCAAAACAGAATTGGTAAGAGAAGTGGACTTGTAGCAAGGTAAATGTGTAATGGATAGATGTATAAGCAATGTAATTAAGGACAGTATGCATTTCAGCCTATAACTCTAATATGTAACTCCAATTGGTATGAGACTAATTGAGGTGAAATTAGGCACAAAATGTGCCAACTTTCATGAAGGAAACATACCAAAATTCTGCTTGCAAGGTAGCTTGAAAATGACCAAATCCGGATTAAGTGCAAGTGAGGCCTGAAAACTGACCATTTGGGCAGCAGTTAGTGTTTAGGCCATAACTCACTCAAAACAGGTCCAATTGACATGAAATTTTAACCATGAATAGTTAAGACCCATATCTACAAGTCTTATGAAGACACCAAAGCCCAGAAATGACCATAAGCAAGTCAAACAGCTTGCACAAGTTCGGGTCCAAAACTGGCCGAACCTAAAATGACCTAAAGTGACCTAAAATGACCAATTTTGGTGCAATTTGACCAGCAATAGTAAAATGACCATAACTTCGTCTACATAACTCAGAATGACCTGAAATTTTGCCCCGCGTTCCATAAGACATAGATCTACAAGTTTGTAGTTTTGACAAAAATCTGAAAACTGAGGAAACTAGGTCGTCCGGCTAGGTCAAACTAGTATCCCTAATCCAAAGAAATTTCAAGAAAATGCAGTATACACGAAAATGAACTTGGTAACATGTACCAACCCTAAAAGACTATCGAATGTGACATATTAGTAACGTTAAAACCTAAATTACCTAAAACGCATCGAGGGTCGATATATTAAGTTGATTAAGCAAATAATAGCATTCAGTGAATTATTTATCAAACATCATCGTTAGAGATACTTAATTAAGTACTAAAACACTTCAAATTGTGTTTCGCTTAGCAAAGACTCAGGGAGAGGGAAGGAAACACTGAGTCAAGACCAAGAGACAGTTATCAGAGGTTTGTGCACAACTAGTTTTTAACTGATTTTGTTTGAATATTTCATATGATTAAATGACATATTTTCTTATGTAATATGTTTAACAAGCATTGGATTTAATTCAATGATTATTAAAATTGTTATAGTATGTATGAAATTAGCTTTGTGAAATTGTATTTCCACAAGTATTTAGCATTGTTATAGATTGAATAAATTATGTTTTGGAAAATTGTAATAGAACATGTTTTGAATTGTGATGGTAATTTTCATGGAAAAATGCAAATTTATGATTTGAATTATGATGAGCATAAAAATTATTGGATATTGGAATTGAATTTGAATCGAATTATATTGTGATTTATGCTCACTAAAAGGATTGTGATATTGTTTTATATCTCACTATAGATGCTTGACTAGGTTATTACCCGTCTCTCTCCTTTGTTGAGAAGACAATAGAGTTAGTTGTGTTTTGATTACCATGGTACGTGCACAGGCTTAGATTTTCCTCTGATTTGAGGTTAGATCTAAGTTTTTTATCATTATGGCCCTTGCGGAAGATTCATTATTGTATGGTACTGTGCACGATGATTCGACCTCCCCGACCATAGGGAGTTAGAATTTGATTCGACCTCCCCGACCATAGGGAGTTAGAATCACATCGAATATGGCCCTTTCAGATTAGTCTTGCATAGTTAGTGAGATAAAGATTGATTTTTGAGATAAATAATGATTTTTGAGATACTGAATGGGTTTTGAATGGTAAAGAATTGTGATTTCAATTATGGTTTATGTATAATTGATTTTGTTGGAATTACTTAAATGGTTAGTCATGATTTGATAAATTGAATTTTGTGATCAAAGTCATTTATACAAATGATTTACATTATTGGCAATGAATATTTTGAGTTTTGGAATTTGATGAGTATTCAGATTTCCAAATTATTTACTGTAAATTTTGTCAATGTATATTGTACTATGTTTTAAATTATAGTTGTGCACCACTGAGTTCACCACTCAGCAATAGCTTTGTATGCTGTCGCAGGTAAAAAGAGCATAGAGCAATGAATAAGTTTCTTTGAAGACATATTCAGATCAGCTCTAGGTATATCATAGGTATACCCATGTACATAGGTTTTGATGTATGCATGTAATAATATGTATGTAAATTATTTGAGCAGTTGTATAAAAACTCTTGTAAAACATTTTGGTATGTAATTAAATGTAAATTATTGTAAATAAAAAGTTGAGATTTCATTTACTTGAATAGTTTTGTATTATAAATTTTGAGTCTGTAATCAATGAAATGTTTCTTTATGATGAAAGTAGTTTGAAAATGAATTGATTGTTTATTGAGAATTGAATTGTGAATTGAAATGAAGCTATTGAAGTTGTATTTGAGAAAACATATTGGGAGCATTTTCTTTTGCAAGATTGAAGAACTGTTTTCTCAAAATACAGCCGGCACTTTGCCGAAATTTAAAAAAAAATATATATATATATAACACCAGATTTTAACCGATGATTTAAATTTCATGAAAATTGTTTTAAAATCACTTGTAGTATATCTAATGGGTTATCGGTAGGCAAAGTACGGTAATTCATTAGGTGTACTTTGGGAGTAGGGTGTGTCTTTCTGAGTTGTATAGACCAAGATATGGTCAATTTACTAAAGTCGATGATTGGACCTTTAGTGCAAAATTTGTCAATTTTAGGTCACTTTCTGCTCGCGCTTTGGTACCCGAACTTATGCAGGCTATTTGACTTGGGTCTGGTCATTTCTCGGCTTTGGTGTCTTCAAAAGAATTATAGCACTTTGTCTTAGTGCACTCTGGGTAAAATTTCAACTCATTCTGAGTTATATAGACTAGAATATGGTCAATTTACTAAAGCTGGACAGATTACAACTTTAGTGCAAAATTTGGTCAATTTTAGGTCACTTTTAGTTCTAGCAGTTTTGGTACCTGAAATTGTGCAAGCTATTTGACTTGGTTCTGATCATTTTTGGGCTTTGGTGTCTTCATAAGAATTGTAACTCTATGTCTTGTTGCACTCTAGGCAAAATTTCAGGTCATTCTGAGTTGTATAGACCAAGATATGGTCAATTTACTAAAGCTGGACAGATTGCACCTTTAGTGCAAAATTTGGTCAATTTTAGGTCCCTTTTAGTTCTGGCAGTTTTGGTACTCGAACTTGTGCAAGCTAATTGACTTGGTTCTGGTCATTTCTGGCCTTTGGTGTCTTCATAAGAATTGCAACTCTATGTCTTATTGCACTCTGGGCAAAATTTCAGGTCATTCTGAGTTGTATAAGCGAAGATATGGTCAATTTACTAAAGCTGACAATTGCACCTTTAGTGCAAAATTTGGTCAATTTTAGGTCACTTTTAGTTCTCGCGCTTTGGTATCCAAATTTTGCAAGCTATTTGACTTGGTATCGGCCATTTCGGCTTTGGTGTCTTCATAAGAACTGTAGCTCTTTGTCTTATTGCACTCTGGGATAAATTTCAGGTCATTCTGAGTTGTATAGGCCAAAATATGTTCAATTTACTAAAGCTGGACAGATTGCACCTTTAGTGCAAAATTTGGTCAATTTTAGGTCACTTTTAGTTCTAACAGTTTTGGTATCTAAAATTTTGCAATCTATTTGACTTAGTACTGGTCATTTCTAGGCTTTGGTGTCTTCATAAGAACTGTAGCTCTTTGTCTTCTTGCACTCTGGGCAAAATTTCAGGTCATTCTGAGTTGTATAGACCAAGATATGGTCAATTAACTAAAGCCGCACAGATTGCACCTTTAGTGCAAAATTTGGTCAATTTTAGGTCACTTTTAGTTCTGGCAGTTTTGGCACCTAAACTTGTGCAAGCTATTTGACTTGGTTTTGTTCATTTCTAGGCTTTGGGGTCTTCATAAGAACTGTAGCTCTTTATCTTATTGCACTCCAGGAAAAATTTCAGGTCATTCTGAGTTGTATAGACCAAGATATGGTCAATTTACTAAAGCTGGACAGATTGCCCCTTCAGTGCAAAATTTGGTCAATTTTAGGTCACTTTTAGATTTGACAGTTTTGGTATCTGAAATTTTGCCAGCTATTTGACTTGGCACTGGTCATTTCTGGGCTTTGGTGTCTTCATAAGAACTGTAGCTCTTTGTCTTATTGCGCTCTGGGCAAAATTTCAGGTCATTCTGAGTTGTATAGACCAAGATATGGTCAATTTACTAAAGCTGCGCAGATTGCACCTTTAGTGTAAATTTTGGTCAATTTTAGGTCACTTTTAGTTATGGCAGTTTTGGTACCCGAACTTGTGCAAGCTATTTGACTTGGTTCTAGTCATTTTCGGCCTTTGGTGTCTTTATAAGAATTATAGCTCTTTGTCTTAGTGCACTCGGGGCAAAATTTTAGGTCATTTTGAGTTGTATAGACCAAGATATGGTCATTTCACTAAAGCTGGACAGATTGGACCTTTAGTGCAAAATTTAGTCAATTTTAAGTCACTTTTAGTTCTAGCAGTTTTGGTACCCGAACTTGTGCAGGCTATTTGACTTGGTCCGTCATTTCTGCTTTGGTGTCTTCATAAGAATTATAACTCTTTGTCTTATTGCACTTTGGGTAAAATTTCAACTCATTCTGAGTTATATATACTAGGATATGGTCAATTTACTAAAGCTAGAGAGATTACAACTTTAGTGCAAAATTTAGTCAATTTTAAGTCACTTTTAGTTCTAGCAGTTTTGGTACCTGAAAATTGTGCAAGCTATTTGACTTGGTTCTGATCATTTCTGGGCTTTGGTGTCTTCATAAGAATTGTAACTCTATGTCTTGTTGCACTCTAGGCAAAATTTCAGGTCATTCTGAGTTGTATAGACCAAGATATGGTCAATTTACTAAAGTTGGACAGATTGCTCCTTTAGTGCAAAATTTGGTCAATTTTAGGTCCCTTTTAGTTCGCGCTTTGGTACCCAAACTTGTACAAGCTAATTGACTTGGTTCTGGTCATTTCTGGCCTTTGGTGTCTTCATAAGAATTGCAACTCTATGTCTTATTGCACTCTGGGCAAATTTCAGGTCATTATGAGTTGTATAGGCGAAGATATGGTCAATTTACTAAAGCTGGACAATTGCACCTTTAGTGCAAATTTTGGTCAATTTTAGGTCACTTTTAGTTCTGGCAGTTTTGGTATCCGAAATTTTGCAAGCTATTTGACTTGGTAACGTCATTTCGGCTTTGGTGTCTTCATAAGAACTGTAGCTCTTTGTCTTATTGCACTCTGGGATAAATTTTAGGTCATTCTGAGTTGTATAGGCCAACATATGTTCAATTTACTAAAGCTGGACAGATTGCACCTTTAGTGCAAAATTTGGTCAATTTTAGGTCACTTTTAGTTCTGACAGTTTTGGTATCTGAAATTTTGCAAGCTATTTGACTTGGCACTGGACATTTCTGGGCTTTGGTGTCTTTATAAGAACTGTAGCTCTTTGTCTTCTTGCACTCTGGGCAAAATTTCAGGTCATTCTGAGTTGTATAGACCAAGATATGGTCAATTAACTAAAGCCGCACAGATTGCACCTTTAGTGCAAAATTTGCTCAATTTTAGGTCACTTTTAGTTCTGGCAATTTTGGCACCTGAACTTGTGCAAGCTATTTGACTTGGTTCTGTTCATTTCTGGGCTTTGGGGACTTCATAAGAACTGTAGCTCTTTGTCCCATTGCACTCTAGGCAAAATTTCAGGTCATTCTAAGTTGTATAGACCAAGATATGGTCAATTTACTAAAGCTACACAGATTGCACCTTTAGTGCAAAATTTGGTCTATTTTCGATCACTTGTTCGCGCTTTGGTACCCAAACTTGTAAAAGCTATTTGACTTGGCAATCGGTCATTTCGCTTTGGTG